>NC_054385.1:69157752-69370252 GCF_017654675.1 Xenopus laevis
TAGGTTGACACTCCCTTTAAGTCTGCTTTTTTGAGCATTGCTACAGCAATTAATCCTCTCTCTCTATTTCTAGAACTGTTGTTATACAGACTTGGACCAAGAAAGAGAATATTTCAGTTCTAAATACTGGAAGTGAGCTTGACTAACTTGCTTGAAGTTAACAGTGTCCCAAAAACCACGTGTCAAATGTCATTCAGAGATTACATTAAAGATTATGTTCTGATTTTTTTTTTAAGAAAGAAGAGGCAAGCTGAGCAGGGGTAAAGGATGAGCAATTTTACTTATTGAGTGATGGGATGTCTTACATATTGTACCCCTGAATATTTTTAAGTATTGTTCCCCTTAAAGATAAAGCTTTACAAATACTCCATTCATACTTCATGACAAATGGATAGCCTTACAAATGGATAGCCTTAAGTTGCATATTTCTGTTTTTCCTTTTGTGTCTGTTACAGGTAATATAAAATATATTTTTTCAAGAGGATGGTGGCTTAAATTTACCTATACCTTTTTAAAAGATAGGAGAAAAACACAACAATAAAATAAACCTTGTAAACACAATCCAGGGAAAGCAAGAGCTATAAACTATTATAATATTTGTGATCTTGTGCAAAACACTTTTGAATGGAAGAGTTAGTCAGCAACTCATACTTAATCAAAATTGTAATGTGAGCATCTATTGGTAGAAAGGACACTAACTGCCAAATGACAGCAACGTGTTGAGAAATGAATGGCTAAAAACATCATTAAATAAATCATACTTCTTTGGTTCTGTGAATGCAGTTTGTGTTGATGGTGTGTCCTCTGGCTTCTTCCACCCTGCTGGGATCTTGTTTCTCACATTCTGACGGGAAAAGAATGATTTGGGAACAGAGCTGGACAACTGGAACGAACTGGACTGTGTCATTTGGGGAGGGTTGGAACTTTCAGGGGGTTTAAAAAAGCTTGTCCTGTAGGAAACAAGAAAGAAATGTACTTGTGAAATGAAAGGCTAGAGTAGCAAATGGACATTGCCCTTTGAATAGCGTGATTAACCAGGAATCTATGCAATACTGAAACACACATACAAAAGTAGGATCTCATCTCCTAATGCTGTACAAAAAGATTATTTTAAGTCACCATCAAGGTTCAAAGAGAAAGAAACTACATGCATACTCAGTCACATGGCCTTACACGTCATTGAAAATCTGTGGGTAGAACCTAAACATGCTGTGCATGAAATATGGCCCAAGACGATCTCGGAATTTGAAGTGAAAAAAAGAGAGTGGGCAAATATTCAAAATGCATTTAAAAGCTGTGGTCTGTGCTAAAACAGGTGTTAGTAAATATTAAAGCTGGCCATAGATGCAAAGATATAGTTGTACGAAACAAAGGTTTGTACAAATTTTGGACTGTGTGTGGATTGTCCCCATGTTTTTCTTACCATGGCTATTGGTCGTTAAGTTGATCAAACAGGTTAGAAGGTTTCTGTTGGCTACCAATAATATCTTTGCATGTATTGCCTATCTGACGATATTAATGTGTGACTGTCACTACTATTTGTCAGACATAACATTCGTATGATTGCCGTCTGCCAATTAATGTCCAGAACATTGTCTCATTTTTACTACTTTATTTAATCTGAATGGTTAGTTGTAGACCGTTAAATAGAAAAAAATTATCTTGTCGTACAAAGAATAAAAACTACACGACTATGGCAGTCCCCTTTCCAATGTAGAATTAGGTTCTACTGTACCAAATACATCCATTACTTCAGAATATATGGTGAGCTCCAAACACACTACATAATATAGGGTTATGATTCCTTCACTGTACACAACAGTGTACCCTGCACAATGTAATACAATATATGGCCTCATCATCTTCATACTACTATACAATACAGAGTTCATTCTCTCTTATACAGGCCTAATCTTCTTCGAAGTGTTCTGTGAAAGGTCAGATATCTGTCCATGTGTGCTACTGCACGGCAACCGGATGTGACGACACACACCAGGCAAGAAGATTTGACAACATTTTTTAACCCTATATTGTACAAAACAAATATCAATACAAAACTGAAGTCCACAATGCATTGTCTGAACATCCTGTACACTGAAAAATGATTTTATTTGCTATAGGCGTGCTATGTTTACAAGATTATTCATCATTAACTTCAGTCCTGCTGCAGTGGGGTTATAAATGTATCACATTCACAACACATATATAGATATTAGGGGCAGCTACTCTGTCTGTATGTTGTTTTTGGAGTGTGTTAGACATCAGAGAACGTAAAGCATACCATCAGCAAACATACAAAATCCATGCAGATAGTGTACACTATACAAATCAGGATTCTAAGTTTACCCACTTTAAGTCAGAAAATGTTAACTGGTTAAACATCATGTTCGCAAATGCAAATTGTATAAAAGATCTGATGCACTACATAACCTTTGTACCTTTTAGAGGAACAGTTCAGTATAAATATAAAAACCGGGTAAATAGGCTGTGCAAAATAAATAAATGTTCCTAATATAGTTAGTTAGCCAAAATGTAATGTATAAAGGCTGGAGTGACTGGATGTCTAAGTAGCCAGAACACTACTTCCTGATTTTCAGCTCTCTAAATGAGTTAGTCAGCGACTTGAAGGGGGGCCAAATGGTTCAGTAAGTTTGCAATTGATCTTTAGCAGTCAGCCCAGAATCAAAGGCAACAGTTATGACCCATGTGGCCCTCCCTCAAATCACTGATTGGTTACTGCCTGGTAACGAATCAGTGGAAACCAAGAGAGCTGCAAAGCAGGAAGTATTGTTCTGGCTATTATCTTAGACATCCAGTCACTCCATCCTTTTATACGTTACATTTTTGGCTAACTAACTATATTAGAAACATTTTTTTATTTTGCACAGCCGATCTATTTACCCAGTTTTTATATTTACAATGAACAATTCCTTTAAGCTTCAGTTTGGAACAAAAACCTAAAAATGACTGTATAATAGATTTCAAAAGTGGTGTTATGATCACAGTTAATCTGTGGCTATAGCTCTTGTTTTACACTATATAAGACTTTCTGGAAATGTCTTCCACCTTTGAAGTGCTACTGTGTTTCTGAAACCAGAGAAGAATGAATAGTTGGAGCCATGTGCTATTCACTCATACGTATTTATTGACATTAAGCAACAACATAAAACATCACTACCTAGCACTCATTTTATACAATGCTATTCAAAAAAGCTTAGGCTGTCAACAGAATTATTTTAAAGTCCACAAGATAGTGACAGTATTTCTTTAAGAACAACCTTAAAGTTATGCAAAAAGGAAAGTAGGATATCTTGTAATAATACTCACCTAGCAATGCCATGCATTTTTTTTATCTGATCCTGATACCAGAAAACCATAAAGAGGGGAAGACCTCACTGTACCTGAAAATTACTGCATATAGCAAAACCTTTATTCTATTTTAGAGCTTCTATTTTAGAAAAGATGACGAACTATGATTTCGGTGACCTCAATACACATTACCTGGCTTGGTTAAATACATTTCCTCCAGTGGTTCCCGGTGAGTACAGTTTGGGTCTGTACCCCTTGCTGGAGGACAAGGACTCTTTCCTTTTTTCCCTGGAGCTGCTGTCGTGCATGCCTGGATAAGTGGAGCAGGCCACTGGTTTCTGTGGCTTGTCCCGGCGTGGGGTGAGCCGCGCAGGTTTGGTGTGGGGGAAGTTAGGGAGGGTGGTGTCGATGCCACTGTCGTTGGAAGCGCCTTTGGAGAGAGGTTCAAGGTCTAAATCCGGTTGTTCGGGGGTGTCGAACCAACGCTCATCACTGTGGTTGCTGGAGGCAGTGCTGGATAGTGTGTTGCTGCTGGAGTGGCTAGAGTACTGTGGCTCACCCTAGAGGGGCAAGGAGGGAAGGTGTAGTTACATGCAGGGACAGAGAGGAACACAATGACCTTATGAAGGAGTCTGAGGTTGGGGTCAAGCACATGCACTAAAGCTTATGTGCTCCTATCAGGGCTGAATACCATCTTTTCTGGCTACCCACAGCTCCCCAGTACATTCTATAACAAAGAAATATTGTGATACTTACACGTGAATGGCGGTGAGGAGAATTCTTCCCTGGTATCTCCTGCCTGCTTGGCCTTTTGTTTACCCCTGTGCCTGCACGATTCTGGGCTGGAACGTGCCACATCGGTTCTGCAAAGACACAATATGTCATCATTCTTTGTACGTAAGCATTAGCATCACTGACAGTGAATAATGAAAATGCCTGTGTGTTAATCTAAGAGGTTAGTGAGAGATGCTGTGGGGGAGGGGCACTGATTAGCAGGCAGTTTAAACAGAGAGGCATAAGCAAGATGATAGATGAGATAAGCTTGGAACATTGTTTGATAATATAAGATACCTATTCAGCATTCACTAGCATTTTAACACCTATAAAGACTGTCTCACTCCTAGGATATTTTTCTACACATTATGTATAGCAGAGAGCAGCATACTTTAAGTGCCCCTGCTGGTCTCTACTGTCCTTTTAATCAAGCTACGTAAACAATATAGAGTGATATAGTATTTTAGAGTGGAGGATAACTACATTTTGCATTCATGGGTAAATGTAGTCCAATGAGTCTGGCATGCACTGTAGTAATGGGTCCAAACCTTGGGCAGCAGCAGGGAAATATTGCACAATTTTAAATAATTATAACAAGCTGTATTTTTAGAAATTATTTTGGGTCAAAATTAATGGGAGAGAGAGATCTGCACACTTCCCAAAAGCTAGGGGATTTGATCTTGCATAATGGCCTACGGCAGAACACATTATAAATAAACTCCTACTGGTGTCATCTACATACCTGCCTCATGAGAGTGGGCAACATTGCACACAAAGTCTGATCCCTTCAAGCTTGGTGGCAACTGCTGTGCAAGTGCCATGTTTTGGACCTTACATACAGTTACATCATATACCCGGTCTCAAGATTGTAGTAGCATAACCCGCAAGCACTCGCCCGCACCTGTCCCACGGATCCAGACAACAGCTGTGCTGCAACGTGAATCACGTCCCCAGAATCAGACGAACTTGACATCAGTATAGGCAGTAGTACGGAGCACACGGTGGTCGGAGGAGTTAAAACTGTATTTATTGAATATCCATTAAAACGCGTCAAACGTGGGGGAGAGGTTACATCCATGTAATGAATTTATGGTTTTAATGGATATTCAATAAATAACGTTTTAACTCCTCCGACCACCATATACCCTGTCTCACACTGCTGCCCAAAAATTGTGAATGGGTCTGCAGTGTCAAATACTGAGGGAAAGGGATTCTTTCTAGGCAGTACATGACGTGAAGCGATACCAGAGACTTTTGTAACCTAGTATCTACCCTGCCTTTCTTTTATTACTAGTGTGAGTTACATTTAATTTTGCTATGCATAGATGCCCAGCCGTAAACTGTTTAAATGACTGGTATTGTCCATTTTATGACTTCCATCCCCAGGGATTTGTTATTTGTTACAGGTTGCAAAGTAAAAACGATGCATTATTCTGCATTATTATTTTTATGATTATTAGTATTATTAACAAGCACAAGTACACAAGAGGTTGAGAGGGGCCTGATAATTAGAGGGGAGTTTTGAGGTTGTATTTCTATTTAAGTCTTAGGTTTTCTAATTTTGCCCAAAACATCATGTTCCTTTTCCCAGCCTTGGGAAACACGCACTATATTGAAATACTTTATTTTGTTGTGTCCTCTGTTATATACCGGTACGTAATTGGACAACTGCAGAGTCCTACTGTGCTATATTAAAACTTTGGGTGTGGGGAATAAAAAGTAGTTATGACCTCAAGGCCTAGCAGCACGGTATTCTTATTTCTTACTTCTGACCAGACCTCCACCATCAGCATAGCAAAATTATGAAGTGGATGAACACTGCTGTATTATGTTACTTCTGTTATATTTTTTTCCAGATTTCTTTCTACTTTCATACACACCTCTCTAGACTTTTAAACATGAAAAGGAATGGAGCTGCAATTAAGTACACAGAATCCTTACCTGACTTATGTCGCTCTAAGTTCATATCCTGAGTGCCGATGCCTGCTGGATATTTATCAGGACTTGGTATGCCTTCTTGTATGTAGTATGGTTCCAACTGCAGCATGGAGCGCTGGGGTGTTCCAGTTCTGCTGAAGGAATAGAAAAACAATTCTTCACTTTGCTTCCTTTTTGACAACATTCCAAAGTAGTTTATATGTTCTTTATACAAACATATTTGCATATTCTTCTTGTAACTATCCTTTTAATCTCTGCTATTTTTATTTTCATGTTGTGCATATTCTCCACTATACACCTTGTAAAGCGTATTCAGACACTATAAGACTGGTCTTCAGAAAATCTGCAAGTCTGTTGGTGCATAAAAGGTTGGCGAAATAAATATATAGTGAATAAAGAACCCCTTATTGTAAAATATAAGGGTATTATAAGTCACAAAGGAGTTTCAGGACCATATAAAAGCATGAGTCGGAAGGCTTTTATACAGGTCATGGAACTCCGAGTTTACTTCTAATATCCTCATATTTTCCAACAAGGGGTACTTTATTTATTATAATACACAAGTTTTAGTGAGTCATGTGACAAAAATGACATCACTACTCACCATTTATAACCAGTGACATCACTCGTCACCGTTTATAAGGATATAATTTCCAGGATATTCATGGATTTTGTATATTACAGGATAATGACAGAACTGGCGAGTAGAGGTTATTGTGATTCAGGAGAAGCTAAGAAAATGCTTTGTAAATAAATTACAACTATACAGTTGGACAGAATTATGGACAACTCTGAAGGTGGAACACACTAAATTAAATATCAGTGTGTTTGCAGGGCATGAACTGGCAAATAATAAGCAGCTGGCTAGTGTGAATCTGGCCAAATCATGACTGGTAAAATAGAAAGTACAACAGTGAAGGCTTGATACAAATAGCAATACATGTGTGAGGAATGGCGTTATAGAAATGTTCCACAGCTACTGGATATAAAAAAAACATATGGAGGAATCTCTCCAAAGGAGCAAATTGTTCCAGAAATTATAGTTAATGATAGTATCACTATTACATCCTCAGAGAGGTCAAACAGCACAATTTCTGTTTTAGATAAGTGGTTCTGAATAAGTTTTTTTCAATTGTAAAATTATTTAAAATTAAACTGACTCTGCAAAATGTTTCAATATATTTTCTGGGTTCCAGTGTATCAAAAAATCCCCCAAAACAAAACAAAAAAACAGACCACTAGCTACTTTTTCAGATTAATTGAATAAGAATAGTAGTCAGGAGAATGTCACATCTGCTGAAGTGGAAACTTGAAATATGATGATTTTACATAATGGATGTCATGCTGTGCCAGCTCTTATCCTGATGTGATGCAAAGAGTGTTGAACTGCTTGCCCCTGCAACAGCAGCACATAGGGATCATGGGCATGCTTTTAACCCATGATGAAGTGTCACAAGACCTTAGAACAAAACCATTTTGTGTACTTTTCACTTACACCTAAGGATCATAGCCATAATTTACATATGAGTAAGTCTGAAATAGAATAAAAACTGACATTCATTTTGGCAGGAAAATGTATAGCACTTAGATGGCTGTCAGGAGACCCTCCTTGTACAAATGTGGAAAACACTTTTGCAGGAACATATCACACTGGCCTAGTGTTTATACAAAGGAATGTGCCAAATAAGTTTGATCTGGTGTGGCAAGGATGGGCAGAAGCTCTAAAGCCAGAAGTTTATATGTTCTTTATACAAACATATTTGCATCTTAAAGGGATCCTGTCATCGGAAAACATTTTTTTTTCAAAACGCATCAGTTAATAGTACTACTCCAGCAGAATTCTGCACTGAAATCCATTTCTCAAAAGAGCAAACAGATTTTTTTTATATTCAATTTTGAAATCTGACATGGGGCTAGACATATTGTCAATTTCCCAGCTGCCCCAAGTCATGTGACTTGTGCTCTGATAAACTTCAATCACTCTTTACTGCAAGTTGGAGTGATATCACCCCCTCCCTTTCCCCCCCCAGCAGCCAAACAAAAGAACAATGGGAAGGTAACCAGATAACAGCTCCCTAAAGGTGGCCATACATGGAGAGATCCGCTCGTTTGGCTAAGTCGCCAAACGAGCGGTTCTCTCCCCGTTATGCCCCGATATGAGGTGGGCAATATCAGGCTGATCCGATCGTGGGCCCTAGGGCCCAACGATCGGATCTTAACGAATAGTTATGGGTGGCATCATTGAATAGATGCGGCCACGATCCGACGGGATTTTTCGTCCCATCCGATCGAGATCTGGCCAACTTTCGGCCAGATCTCAATCGGGGAAGCCCGTCGGGGGGGCCCATACAAAGGCCAATAAGCTGCCGTCATGGTCTGTCGGCAGCTTTTATTGGCCCGTGTATGGCCACCTTAACACACTAATAACAGCTGCCTGGTAGATCTAAGAAAAACACACAATAATAAAAACCCATGTCCCACTGAGACACATTCAGTTACATTGAGAAGGAAAAACAGCAGCCTGACAGAAAGCATTTCTCTCCTAAAGTGCAGGCACAAGTCACATGACATGGGGCAGCTGGGAAATTGACAAAATGTCTAGCCCCATGTCAGATTTCAAAATTGAATATAAAAAAAATCTGTTTGCTCTTTTGAGAAATGGATTTCAGAGCAGAATTCTGCTGGAATAGCACTATTAACTGATGTGTTTTGAAAAAAAAACATGTTTTCCCATGACAGGATCCCTTTAAGAATTTAATTCTAGTAGAATTTTGAAACAGTACTGCCCATGGTTGAATCTGAAAATCAACTCCACAGAAGTGATGCAGCAACAAATGCTGCATGTGTGAAAAAGTAACTCACTTATCTGGATTTGCCTTGTATCGGCTGTAGCTTGCTCCTCCTGAGTTAGGGGTAGAGAAACTTCCAGAGGTTTGTCTATGAGGTTGTCCTTTGTCAATAGTGGTAGGTGATGTAGCAATGTACGGCGTTTCAGGGAAGCTCACCGGCCTGTACAGACAGAAAATTCTTTTGAGATTTGGAAAAGTTAGGTGAACACGATTTCACTCTCCTTGGGCCCTGTGGGCATCTCCTCCCTGTCACACCTCTCAGTGCTGTCTGTCTCCTTAACACATGCTGTGCCAGTTTTTCAGGATTAGGTCACTACTTGTTATTTATTATTACCTAAAGAATACACCAACAGGAGATACACGAGTGCCCTACCATGTATGATACTGCTGTTTGTTGGACAGTTATCAAGACTGCCTGCCTCCACTGTAGTATTAACAGAAAATAGAGCCAGTGTTTTCTAGTGAACAGATTATAGTCTCCTGGAGGAGGAGGGTTATTTTTATGGTTCTGCGTCCCCAAATTTAATTTAAAAAAAATGAACAAGATGTTTTGCAACAGGGGAAGACCCACCTTCTGCTCCCATGAAGAGAATGTGGATCCCGGGGAGACAGTGATGTTGCCTGCTTGGGCAGTCTATTGAGGGATAGTGCATGACTTGGGGTCACCCATTTCTGGGAAGGGCTGGCTCCTTGGTGGGTGGCAGATCCGCTCCACTGCCAGGTTGTATTGCTGCGGAAGGGTGGGCGAGCTCCAGGGGTGGAATTGTCCATTTCCTTGTGTTCCACAGAGGTAAGTTCATACGATTCAAACAATCCCCTGTAAAGAAAGACACACAAACATATTAATTCCCATCTCAGGGCCTGAGCACTACTGTGGAAGCAGTAATATGAAAAGCATATGACATTGTCATTGCAGAGGAGAAGCTGATGCACAGTCCCATTTGCAATCAGACTTAAGACTAGCTGGGCAGAGTTTGACTGAATGTTAAACAATCTCTGTAAAGCACTGGGTAAATGTGTCAGTGCTATATAAACAACAGATAAAAGTTATAATAAAAATGACGTTCCCTTGAACAACATTTCATATTGTGACAGAACAACACTCTATTTTTAGGTATGCCATGTGTATGCAATTCTAGTCTCTGGGGTATACGTAATTAACAAACATTACTGAGGCTCCTTTCCCAGTTCTGGCAAGGGCATCCACCTCTCTTATGATACCTGGGGCTATAACATATTGTTGTATTAGATCATACAGTAGCTTTGCTTAGTCCTCTTGGTGCGACCCACTCACTTCTTATAGATAGTGTGCTAATGAAAAAGTCCTACATGTTTTGAAAACTATTATTGTGGCTAAAAAAAACAAAACAAAAACGTGTTATCCCGCCCATTACGCGATGTAGTTAAAAAAACAAAAACACCTACGACACGAAAAGGATGGATATATTTATTGTGGTGCTACAAGCAACCAGATTGCTAAAATTGCAAACTGGATAGTTGCTGAATAAAAAACTCAAAAAAACCTCGCCAATAACAAAAGTAAACCACCTGCAACATCACTCTCTACTCACGGCAAAATCACTCCCTACATGATACAACCCCTTTAAATGCAGCAGTCCATCAATTGCAAAGAAAATGCACAATGAAATGCAGCAGTCCATCAATTGCAAAGAAAATGCACAATGGGGCACTTTTAAGCTGCATTTCCCACAGGCAACACATTCACATGTGCCATTGCCCCTAGCAGCCAGTGTGTTAATGTGAAGCATTACAGCAACTACTCTTGTTTCTGTTTAAACCCCTAAAGAGCCTATTTATCGTGCTGCGTAAAAAGCATTACCGGAAGCATTACAGTTAAGGTGGACATACACATTGAGATCCGCTCGTTTGGGGATTTCGCCAAAGGAGCGGATCTCTCCCTGATATGCCCACAGTAAGGTGGGTGATATCGGGCTGATCCAACCTAAGGCCCAACGATCAGATGATAATGTATGTGGCCGTGATCCGACTGGCTGACTTTCGGACAGATATCGTTCGGGGAAGCCCGTCGGATGGCTCCACACAAGGACCAATAAGCTGTGTATGGCCAGATTTAGAAAACAAAATCGAAAATATGATTAGTTGCAGTGAGCAACATCACTGGTAATGTTTCACTCCACTTTATACAGCATGATAAATAGCCATATTTACAATCCTTTATTTAAAACAAATATGTTGGGTACAGAGTTCGAACCATTTAGAATGCATATGCTCACCAAACCTATTTTTTTTATGGTCTTGTAGTTCTACCTACATACACTAAGCCACAAATACAGGTGACACAATAAACTATTCATAAGGCTCCAAATTAGGAAAAGGCCATCTTCCAGAACCAATATGAAGCAAATAGTTATTTTTTACAGTGATTTCCCATTTCTTTCTATTGATAGAACAATACCTTGTACTTGAACCTAACTAAGCATCATTAATCTATAGTAGTGTTTAAATGGTTTTTTTTTTTTTTTTTTTTACACCATATTTAAGGTACGGAGATCAAAATTAAACTATGCAACGACTCCTTATCCAGAAGGTCTCATGCCTATCTATGCATTGCACAAAATCTTCAGAAAATTCAGTCTTGGGGCACGCACAATGCAGATTTTTTTCAGTTTTTGTACTGCAAATGCATTCATTTGATCTTATGAAGTGTATACCTGGGAGCTGGAAGAAATATGGTCTGCTCTGCATGAAAGTACCCTGAGCCAGTGAACTTGTTAAAGAAGAGGAGCTTGGCATGGGGCAGACCGTAAGCAATTAGAGCAGGGGTGCCCAAAAGGTAGATTGGGATCTACTAGTAGACCTTTAGCTGATGATCAGTAGATCTTAACTGTCAACAAACAGCTTGTTTATATCACACTCTTGTTTCATGCTTTTCATTCAGATATTTATTATGTTAAGGTTACCTACATTTTCCCATCAATCAATAATTAAGTAATATTTTTCATTGAACAGAATGTGAACAATACTTTCATGGATGTAGATCATAATGGGACAACATCACTAAAAGTAGACCTCACATTAGTAAAGTATGGGCACTCCAGAATTAGAGTCTCTGGGGACACCTTATAAATTGCCCCCCCACAGTAACGGGTTCCCTCTCCTTTAAGCCCTGGTACACGCCACTATGTGTCTTACATTAAGAATAAATTGATGTTGATTGCCTGTACATGTAGTTATATGCTGCTGTTTTTGCTGTTGAGGTAAGGAATGAACATACTAATATTGGTTTTCATATTACATAATGGATAACAACAGCCTGCTGGGTGTGTAGCTGGTGAACAAGTTTTTTCTGAGGCCTAAGTTATAGTTACACCCCTGATTTTTTTTCCAAGTGCTGTGCTGTCTAATTGTTGTAAATTAAAAAAGTGCTTTCTGCTGACAAGCACTATTCTAAATATATATGTATTGTGTTCAGCTAATGTGTTAAGTGTATAGTATACATTGTAACATTTAATGTTTATTTTTGATAATGCAGTAATAACCAATAGTTGTACCTAGCTGATGATCCATCATTGAAGATTGACACGATGCAAACAGATTAGCCCTGTCCAGTTCCAACAGTGCTTTAAAGATCTCATGCATGTCCATATCTGCTATAGCTTTATGCAAGCAACAACTCAACAATACTGCAGCAGAGGCTTCTAAAGCCACCTGAGGAAATTGTCTAAACTTGTCTTGCAAGTTTTTAGAGGGTGGGGTTCATAAACTTTATTTTATCGACACAATTATAAAAACAAACTAACATCCTAAACTAAAAGCACAGCCCACACTTGCTTATACTTCTGCTCTGAATTTAGATTACTGTACTTGAAAAACACTTAATGGGCAGTTCATAAATGTAGGGCTGTATTTGCAGAGCAGTACATATGTACATACACGTAGCACTGCAGATAAAAATAAGTAGTTACTATGTAAGAGTACACAAATACGCATAGAGATTTCTTGATATCTTTATCTGTCTTTTATAGCACCCCATTTATTGCAAGGGTGTGGCTGTGGCACCAGATGCACAAATTACAGTGGACCCATCTTTATTAGAAGAGTGGGGAAAAAAACGATGTATGTTCACTGCATATATGCAGAAATGAGTGTCTATGTGCAAAGCATTACATAATTATCTCCTGCCAGAAGCTTGGATTTTCTATCCGCCAAATGAGTCTGTTACCATGGTTTTCTTCTAAGGATTAACACAATAAGATCACTAGGCCTCAGAACGGGTCCTTACATGTTAGATTACAGCTTTGATATACTTTGATTTTTAGTAGTAATACTAATCCAACTGTACAGTACACACGCAGAGACATAATCCCAGTACACCCTGTAGTGTTTCTGATCTGTGCCTGGAGGTAAAGCGGGCCAAAATATGTGCCTAAGATCCCAAAGAGGGTCATATGGTAATTTAACCAATGTTAAATGAGATGCTCCTTAAACTAATGACAGGTTCCTTGACCCCATTTTGGGCACTTGAAAAACACCAGCATAGCATATGCTCTGTCTGCCGAAACCCATTGAAATCAGTACAAAACTATACAGCACTAGAAATATATTTAATTTTTGCATAAGAAAAAAGTGATATTTAGCTTTAACACTGATGGAATGATGCAGACAGCAGTTCTTCAGTTTCTATTTTGTGTTTTTTTAAATGTTTAGTTTTTTTGTTTTACTCTCAGCCTTGGAATTTCAACTTCTATCTGATTGCTTCTTTATCCTAATAACAGTTTAAGCAGTTTAGTCAGAATGAAAGATCAACAGAATAAGTGGGTGGAATAAATAAATGTGAGTCTCGTCAACCCCTCCTACATTAAAACCCATCCTAGATAAGAATTTAGCAATAACACTGAAACTGAACCTTCAAATCAGAGCTGTGTTTCTGCTGCCAGGTTCCATGACCCCAATAACATTTTCAGTTGCAGACTCAAAACAGGAAGAAAAATTATAAAAAACAAAAAACAAAAAAAAAAAACATAAATAATGATCATGTTGAAGAATAGCTTACAATAGGCCCATGCAAAATACTCAATTTTAATATAATATTTATAATAATAATATTAACTTCCCCTTTTCAAAATCTCTCAAATCAGGAAAAAAAATCTCTCTCCCTCCTGCACTGCAAGTCTCTTAAAGTGGACCTGTCACATACACATAAAAAGCTGCATAATGAAAGTCCTTTGCATATTAAACATGAAACACAAATTATTTTTTTCATTTAAACATTCAAACCCGTTATAAAGTATTTAAATATTTGAGCTGTCAATCAAATATCTGCCCCAGCTCTCTGGCTGAGGCTTAGAGGTGGGGCAGTCAATTACTTTTACTTTCTATTCAGCACTTAAATACCTAAATATCACTGCACTTCTCACATTCCTCCTTAGGCTTTATAATTATGTAGGGCACTGAGCATGAGCATTAGATTCCCCATTCTGGTGCATACATAAGATTTTGGAGTGAAACAAAATTATCTTAATAAGTTTCCATATAATGGCTCCTGCCTGCTTGCTGTGGTAGTGTAATTCCAAGACTGAAGGAAACAAAATGTAAATACTACATTTAGGGGCACATTTACTATGAGTCGAATATCGAGGGTTAATTAACCCTCGATATTCGACCATCGAAGCAAAATCCTTTGACTTTGAATATCGAAGTCGAAGGATTTACCGCATTTAGTTCGATTGAACGAAAAATCGTTAGATCGAAGGATTCTAAGGATTTTAATCCATCGATCTAACGATTTTCCTTCGATCAAAAAAATCTCAGAAAGCCTATGAGGAAGGTCCCCATAGGCTAACATTGGTGCTCGATAGGTTTTAGGTGGCGAAGTAGATAGTCAAAGTTTTTTTTAAAGAGACAGTACTTCGACTATCAAATGGTCGAATAGTCGAACGATTTTTAGTTCGAATCATTCGATTCGAAGTCGTGGTTGAAGTAGCCAATTCGATGGTCAAAGTAGCCAAAAAAAAACAACTTCAAAATTCAAAGTATTTTTCATTCTAATCCTTCACTTGAGCTAAGTAAATGTGCCCCATAGTGTAAGTCAAGTAAAGCAGGCTAGCTCACACAGCGAGTTAAACCAGGGTCATTTCCCTGGCGCGTTTATTGCGTCACAACATTTCGGGGGCGTTCCCCCTTCGTTGTGACGCAATAAACACACCAGGGGTATGACCCCGGTTTAACTCGCTGTGTGTGCTAGCCTGCTTTACTTGATTATTCGTCATTTTGGGGGTGCCGTCTCCCTAAGGCTTCTAAGCACCAAGCGGAAACACTACTGAAGGGCATGAGTGTGCACGTGACCTTCCTTTTACACCCCATAGTGTAAGTAACAGTGGCGGAACTACCGGGGGAGCAGGGGGGGCGAGCGGGCCAGGGCCCGCAGCCCCTCAGGGTGCCCCGGCAGTCCGTGCTCCACATACAAATGCGGCCGTACGGAGGGGGGTGGGGCCCGGCTGCGCGTCACGCACAGGGCCCGCCCCCCTCTACTGGTAAGTAAAGTTTATTTTGCTCAGCTAACATGATAAAGAATTTGGAAATATTTCTTAGGGTGACAGGACCCCTTTAAAGGGGAACTCCACACAAACACAACTCAAGTAAAGTAAACATAATTTCAAGCAACTTTGCAATATACCGTACATCAATTTAAAAATATGCAGACTTTTCATGATTTTTAATGGTTTACAATAATTCCCTAAGTTTAGCCCCCTGCTCTCCTTCTGATCTGTCTGACTACTTTGCTGAGCTGGCTGACTACTGTAACTTTGTATCAGCAACCAGCTGTCCTTAGCCTGCATCCTCCAAACCCCACAATTCCCTGCACATGTGATTTCATTAAAGAATGGAACAACACAGTGCAATGCATTGTGGGTTTTGTAGTTCCTACATGCTGTCTGTAAGCTATGGAGACGTTGTTACAATTTGTAACATCAGTGTTTAGTCCCTCCTTCCCTGCCAGGATTTCAAATGATGCAGAAAGATAAGAACTGTTAACCAGCTGCATTTCAGCATAGAAAATGGCCTTTATTTATACTTTTTGAAGAAACAGGTAACTGTGATGGGTATATTAGGCGTTTCTATGTCGGCTTGTATAGGGTATAAGGAAGCTTTGCCTTCCACTTTATGTACTGTGCATTGTGTACTCTGCATAAATGCTTGTTAAATGGTTAGGTATGTCTTATAGTTAACATTAGTAGCAGACATCTTTCCACCAATTGAATTGGAACAAAGAAAAAAATATCCACTACTGACACAGCTGACTGGACTGGCTCCCTGATTTCTGAACAGAAACCGCACAGTTCTCACGGTAACCTAACCAAAATGACTATTCTTCTGCTTTATCCAGCTCTAACTCCTCTGCCTGATTGGTGTCATTTAAAATACATGAGCCATGTATTCTACTCTCTGCAAGAAGTTTATGGAATACTCTGAAAACAGTTTGACATTATTCATCTTTCCCATCATTTATTGAGGTCAGTTTTAGGACAGGGTACAGACCTTAGGTTGACAATCTTACAAAGGGCTTTGGCCGATAAATACTTTTTGTAGAGTTAGTAAGTGGTACCACACTTAAGTGCTATACTTCTATAATTATTTCAAGGGATATCCAGGCCATTCCCTCCAGCAGGCACTTATAGATGAAGGGTGTTGTGAGCTGCTGTAGGCTAGACCTTTGATTTTTACAGCAATTTAAAAATCAAATGCTCAGGTCCTCTATACTTGAACGCTAGCCATCATCTCTGCCACTTGGACAAATAAACCACATCAGCATTTAAACATAAGCTTGATGTAGAATATTTGGCATCTTGTGTGTATATAGACCCAATTAAAAGATCAGCTAACATAAGCATATAGTTGTTCTGTGATCTTATTCAAATTAGCGTCTTACTTAATGACTTGCATGCCTTTGATAAAGTACTTTACACAGTTACATTTCTTAATTAAAAGCATACCAAAGGTACATGCAGCTTCTTAATATAAAACAATGTTTTCATAAAAGTACTTATTATAAAATACCATGGCTTCTGTTATAAAGACTTTGTTAATTAATGCTATTAAAGCTGGAGTTAATAAATTTCCATTTTTTTTAACATGAATCACTCATAGCTGCTGCTGTGGGTTGAGGTTTATACTTTATAGTGTAATCCTATTGGTGGCTGACATAACCTAGGCAAAACCAAAGTTTTCAGGAGTACCAGGTGTACCTTGGGCACCCTCACTTATCTCTATGATCCTACTTATCTCTATGCCTTGTACCTGCTGCTCCATTGATTATTTGTGTCCTTGACTTCCTGTAATCTATCTTGTAGAAAAATAATTTTGTAGGGATGTTTATATGAAAGCGTTACATCCTCTAAAATATTTGAGAATGGACTCATTCCCTTGTGGGTTACCTTGTCCTCACCCTAAAATATCTGTAAAAGGCAACAGCACCACCATTCCAAAATTATTTGCAAGTATGTGTGAGTGAGCAAGACAGATGACAAAGAATGATTAACTCTTATGTAGCGGTAATTTCTGTTGACTGGCAAAGGATTGAGTGTGGACAACAGGCTGTCTTCCCCACTAAGCACTGCTTTTTCATGTCTTAATAGTACTGGTGCACTCTTTAATCCTACCCCAGTGCTTTCCTTGTAGGACCGTATTGTCTTCACCAATAAACACAAGTTAGGCATAACCTCACTTCCAAACTTGGAATATTAGTCTAATGTATTTGCCTAAAGAGGAAAGATACATAACACTACAGGCAGACAGAGAAAACAATTTGGTGAAGGCTAAGAATAGGGGCACATTTATGTTCTTTGTAGGCCGAAAAACCGCTCCTCTGATGCTGCCCTGATATTAAATGTGCCTGCACCCAAACACATTGCATTGGCTAGGGTGACTGCATTTTGCACTAAAAACTGTGGCATCTGCCTTTTGGGTTCCTTCCCAGCCACAATAGACTGAAAGCCTCCTCCATACTTTCTGGTCTTGCTTTGTTTAGGGATGGAATTGCACACTTTGATCATCAAGCAAATACTTACATAGAAAGTGTCCAAAGTGTTTCAACCGTTATGGCATTCATCAGTAGAAAAAGAAAGGGAAAAAAAGGCTGTAATGGCTGAAATGCATTGGGCACTTTCTATTATGTAACCATTTTTTAACAAAATATGTACTTTCAATAACTGGAGAGTTTAATTATCAATTGACTTGGAATGAGGTGGATTAGAACCACACTGTTACTCTTTAGGTTGTGCACATCCAATCTTATTCAATACTGCTTTGTTTAGGTTAGTTTCTGAAGGTCTACCTTGTACAGTTTTCTGCAGAATACTTTAATTCAGAACCACATTGTGCCAGGTTTTTGCACTTTGCACACTGTGTTTTCTTGAATAGATTGCTTCCTCCTATCACAAACATTTATTTTAGGATATGGACACTTGTAGATTTTCGTTTCGGTGCGTGGCACGGTTTTAAAAAAGCAGGCCGCTAGTGTAATGTGCCATTGCCTAAACTTGAAAACACTACTGTTGTGTACTTGGACAATGTTCACAAAGGTTCTTTACTCCCAAAAACACGCCTTACAATTTATTGCATACAAATGAAAACCACATGTTACTAGAGCGGAGTTGGTGGATATATAAGTGTAAAGGTCTGTTTATGTATGTGATCTTTGTGTACTGAGGGTAATTTGGAGGGGTTGGACTTGAACTGTTTTTTTTTTTGTTTTTTTCCAACCCAAATTAACAATGTAACTATATAACTGTGTACATATAACTGTGTACATTGAAAGAATGTGGAAGTGGCCTACCTTCGTGGCACCCCATCCTCATGTGGGGGAATGATAACCACTTTGACAGTGACCGAAGTACGCAAAAGATCAATCATCTGATCATGTGTGAGGGTCACAACTGCCACTTTGCATATCTCCACCAAACGGCTGCCCTGACGCAAGCCTGCTTGCCAAGCAAATCCATACTCTTCTACTTCTGCAACTGTTCCATCATATTTGACATGGAAACCAAGCTGACCAAGTCCATTCCTCCGCAGTGTCATGTCCACAGTTTCACACCCTGTGGTCATTATCTGGAAACAGAAGTTTTTAAATTAGTAACTTTTTCCTCATGATCTTTTACTCCTGGCTAGTTAATATTAAATATCATGTGCATTTTTGAATGGTACACAGGAAATAATGCAGATGCATATACAATACATTTATACGTCTGTTCCTAGACAAAAAATGTGTTCATCAAGCACCATGCTTTGTTGTGCATAACAGACAAAATTACATACTTTCAAAAAAAAAATCTATATATTGGAGTTTTGAAATAAATGTTAAAAAAATTTAAATGTAATGGGGGCCTTTAGAAGAAATTTTATGAGACCATTTATGGGTATGTGAAAAAAGGGATTTGTTTTGTACACCCTAATTAAATTACAAAATCACTTGAGAGAGAGAGAGAGAGAGAGAGAGAGAGAGAGAGAGAGAGAGAGAGAGAGAGAGAGAGAGAGAGAGGTATAATTACCTGATTATATATTTGCTAAAGTTAAAAAAGAGTAAAACCCCTCTCCATCTAGTTGCAAATCAATTATTAATACCACATTAATTACTAATATCTATTGTTCAGCTTTTCAGTTTCTAATGATTGTGAATAGAAGAATTTCAGGCAGTTAGTTCTTGGGACTTCTCGACTTCTATTACTCTCATTTTCCATCCTTTTCTTTAATGCTGGTCTTTGTGTGGACATTCTGATACGGCTTTTTTAATTAACCTTTTCACTTTCAAACACCTATTAGCCTAGGCTGAGGTGTGCAAACCAATTACAATCTACCATTTTAGTGGGGGGTTTTCCCCCGTTTTTTATTAATTTTTGTTCAGCAAGTGTTTTGTAATGAATGCTGTCGCTTTTTTTAATTAAATTGTGGTAATTCTGTTTTAATTAATATATTACCCTGATCTGTGCAGGCACTTTTATTGTTATTTCAATTAATTTTGTTATTTTAATCATGAATTTAGAATAATATCTACACTAGCACTTTAAATAATTAAATTGTTTTAGTAATTTATATTCACTTAATTTAGTATACTAAAGTAATTTATAATCATTACTTAATGACACAAAGTACCTAACAGGGTAATCACAGTCTGTTGTCCAACATCATCACGCAATAACGAATCACAATTTGGTTTCTTTAAATATTTATTGAAACTATTCACAATCATTAGAAACTGAAAAGCTGAACAATAGATATTAGTAATTAATGTGGTATTAATAATTGATTTGCAACTAGATAGAGAGGGGTTTTACTCTTTTTTAACTTTAGCAACCATTTATGGGTATGCAAACTATAAACGTTTGTATGTTATGTACATAAACCCATGGTTCTCTTGATCCTTTTAAAAGTTGTTAGAACCACACCAGCGGAAAAGCAATACCTTTGTCATAGCATGCTGCTTGTTAAGCAGATATTTTTGGCCTTCACCATAAACTATTTTTGGAGGGAGTAAAGACACTATCTACAAATTTCCTGAGCAGCAAAAGAGCTTGAGCCACCCAGAGTTACAGAGTTATGGCCAAGAAGACCTGAGATAATGTCAATTGAGTGGCCTTGCAATAGCCATTCCTTTTATTATTAAGATGAGATTTTGTTAATATGGAGCAACAGTTAACTAACCTTCAGCCTTTGCACTATTTCCTTTATGTCTTCACCATTACCATCCAAAGTTCGTATGAATATATGATCCCCTCTGCCATAAAATATTTTGAGGGATAAAGGTTCTGGTGTCCACCCAATCACATCAGCACAGTAACAGTTAAAGACCACCTCTTTAGTAGCAGTTTCAATAAGAACCATAAACTCATTCGAGATTCCTAAAGCACACTCTGTTTCTGCACCCCGAGAGAAATCTTGAGCTGCTACTCGCCAGGACAAAGCCCCAGCACTCTGCATCTCAGTCCCTATACGTGGTCTGGTCCTCTCTTTCTTCTTTGATGTCAAAGAAATGAGGTTGAATTTGCCTGTTGTGTCAATGGGTGTATTGGTGATATAGTTCTCAGCTAGGTCCTTGATGTATTCTTGTCTGGTGCGGGTAGCCATGGTGTGGAATTTGTCTGACTTGTGGGCTGCATTCTCAGCGTTTATAACCTTGGCCAAAAGAAAGTCCCGAAAGACATCAGACTTCCGGAAAGGGACTCCACTGGGTACCGGAGGCCCAAATGGTGGGACATCTTTTGATCTGGTTACAGCCACACTATGGAGAAACAAATACTCAGTTACAAAAATGCAGTCTACAGACTAATCTATGCCACAGTTCTGAATGGAATAGGCTGCCTGCTTAAATCGTCAGCCCAGATACTAAAATGTATAAGGCAGTTGGGACTGTATGTACATCTGAAATCTGCATAAAAACCTTTAATCCAGGAGTTTAGTCCTTAGAAGTATATTTGATGTACCACATCTGTCCCTATACACAGTTTTCTGGTGTGCCAGATTGCATCCAAAACTTATGTAACAAACGCAAAGCACAAGGACTAAAGAAACAGTTCTCATAATTTGGAATATCACATACAGTATTGTTTAAAATTTTATTATAAAGATTAAAACTGTACACCTGAAGCCCCAAAGGCTATAAGCAGCCCTCCAAGTGATTTTATATTTTTCGGCCTACCCAAGTGACCGACATGAATAAATGACACCATAATTTCAATACGATTAGGGCACAAAGTACATCAAGTACATCAGTTAATCAGGGAGCTACATTGAAACAGTAATTATGTAAATTACAGGTGTCAAAAGATTAAACACAGCAAGTGAAAGTTACAAAAGTGTATTTCTGATAAACCAAGTGAGGATTTACAAACACGTATTTAACATAAGGAGAGTTATAGAAGGAACAAACATAGACCCTTACTTTTGATATTTGCATAAAATTCCTGAATAGAAAGGTCATGTATTGCTCCAAAATTGTTCATATTCAGACATGCGGCCATGCGCAGCAAGCAAAACATGCATTAACAACAATAAAATTGTTTCAAGGATTTTATCATATAGTTTTTTGCTTCTTCAATGCTTTCTGACCTAAGGTCTGTTGGCAGTGGCGTCACTACCGGGGGAGCAGGGGGTGCGATTGGGCCAGGGCCCGCACCCCCTCAGGGCCCCCCCAGCAGCTCACACACCACGATTCCCGGGCGGTTCTGGGTGTACGGTGTACGCCCCCATCTAGTTACGCCACTGTCTGTTGAAGTCGTTTGCACATGAATAGGAAACTGGCTACAGGATCGGGTACAGAGGGTGGTTGTTAATGGTACATTCTCTACTTGAAATAAGGTTCTTAGTGGGGTCATTCAGGGCTCGGTATTGGGTCCACTTTTATTTAACTTGTTCATTAATGACACAAAACTATCCAGCCCAATTAATTCCATCCAGGATGTGGCATCCTTGCAACACGATCTTGACAAACTGGCAATCTGGGCAGCTAAGTGGCAAATGAGATTCAATGTTGATAAATGTAGATGATAAACTTGGCTGTAGCAAGCAATGCCAGTCTGCAGCATCAAGAGCAAATAAGGTCTTCAGCTGTATTAAAAGGGGCATAGAGACATGGGAGGAAGGGGTCATTCTTCCACTGTATAGACACTTGTAAGGCCCCATCTAGACTATGCCGTACAGTTTTGGTCTCCATCACTCAAACAGGACATTATTGTACAGAGAAGGGCAACTAAGCTGGTAAAAGGTATGGAAAATCTTAGCTATGAGGAAAGACTGGCCAAATTGGGGATGTTCACACTGGAGAAGAAGCTCTTAAGGGGAGATATGATAACTATGTATAAATATATAAGGGGATCATATAATAATTTCTCTAATGCTTTATTTGCCAGTAGGTCTTTCCAGCTGACACAAGGTCACCCATTACAATTAGAAGAAAAGAGGTTCCGCCTAAATATTCGGAAGGGGTTTTTTTTACAGTGAGAGCTGTGAAGATGTGGAATTCTCTCCCTGAATCAGTTGTACAGGCTGATCCATTAGATAGCTTTAAGAAGGGGTTGGATTGCTTTTTAGCAAGTGAAGGAATACAGGGTTATGGGAGATAGCTCATAGTACAAGTTGATCCAGGGACTAGTCCGATTGCCATTTTGTTGTCAGGAAGGCATATTTTCCCCCTCTGAGGCAAATTGGAGAGGCTTCATATGTTTTTGTTTTTTTTTGCCTTCCTCTGGATCAACTAGCAGTTAGGCAGATTAAAATAAATAAATAAATAAAAGGTTGAACTTGATGGACTTGTGTCTTTTTTCAACCTTACTTACTATGTTACTATGTATGGCTAAACTAATATCCACTCAAAAGGTCAAAGTAACTTTAGGGAGGGACAATGAAACTGGTCACTAGGAACTTTCAGTCTTTACAAACTTACCTGTAGCGGACGTTCTCTGTGCAGGGTTCATAGACTCTAACAATAATAAAAACATGTTGGAAATGAGAACGTATATTCTGAGGTGTAAAGGGAAGGGCACCAGGTTCCTGGAAGATGACAGTCACAATGTCGTTTCCTATGTGTCGCTTTCGAAGGAGCTACAAGAGAGAAAATGCAAGGTTTTGACACACTGTTCTTGACAAAACACCACAGCTTATCCTTTTAACTGATAAAATTAGCCTATCATATAAACCAACATGTAACAGGTAAACATATACAGGTCTTCATCCAAATAAATTGACAACATGTTCAGAACACTCTATACACATCCTTGTGGGAAGTATTGAGGGTGACATGATTTAGTAGTGTAGTGGTTAAGTTGATCTTTTTATACATGCCAGTATGGTAATTCTTTTTTCACAAATAATGGAGTGTTAAGAGTAGCCAGACTGTATACAGTATGAAGCCAGAGAAGTATAAATTATTAAATTAAAGGTGATAGGTGAATAAACAGCTAGCAAACCTGCAGAGGACATATATGCCTTTTTTGCAATTATTTTCTGAATTGTGAGTTTATAGAATTAAGGACAGTAGCACCAATAATCAAGCCATGATTTTCATTTAACAATAAAAAAGTAATATATATATTTATACACAATAAAATGTCATGAAAATGTCATGTTCATCTATAATCCTACCGACGGAATGGATCATCGCAGTTCACTGTCCTGGAGGACAAGAGGGACTTCTGACTGTTACCTGAAAACATGTTGCCATTTTCCAGAGACAATTCTTCAGCATCTTGCTCTCAGATACTTCAACATCTCATGTAGGTAACACTTATTACAGATGAAATTTGCATTTTAAATGGAATTTAAAACGATTTAGAGAGAAAACAATGACACGAGTAAACAGACCTGTTGTCGATTATTTGGAGTATAGGGAAGTAGCGTGGACACGTGGAACATTATCTCGTAGTCCTGATAGCTGGTGTACAGAGAATGTGTCCCGGTAGAATCCGCTATGGGTAACAGAGAAAGGTGACACTTTCTCTTAGTACAGTACAAAGATAAAATCATATTTAAGTTGCAATAGATAAGGACGCCAGCATTCAGTATTTTCAGCAAAAATACATTCTTGTCAAGGCAATCAATTCTGAACAATACAAAGCTAAACAAATAAAAATAAAATAAAATGCAGAGTATTTAACTGTGGACTATGGTCTACTATGGTCATAGTCAATGTTCCCTCTAATTCCTTCTTGGCTATGTGCACAAAAAAATTATTTTGCGCGCACATTTTAAATGTGTAGGTGCAGTTTTTAAAAACTGTGTGCTCCGGTAAGGAATAAAAAAAAAAAAAAAACGGTGTCTTCACACAAAATTCTTTGTGTGCACCACAATTTGTTGTGTGTGCTGATCTTAAAATTTGTGCGCGTGCAAAAGCATTGGTGTATTTTTTAACAGAGGTTTCTCTTTCATTATATAGCGCTTGCCTAGATAAAGACACTCTTCACATAAGGCGTTAAAACAACATCATTATCAAAGGAACATTGAATTCTGGAATTTGTATAGTTTGGTATAGGATTTATATGGATAATATCCCACCTCAGGAAAGTAATAAGGCAGCTCCTATTCCTATGTATTATCAGCAGAGAGGAGGAATTTTCTCATCATATATCAATATTCTCATAGAGTACTCCTTGCACATATATGTTAGGAAACACATTGCCTCCCAATGAAAAAGAGGTAAACTACTAAAATATTGATTTTCTGTTATATAGCATAAATCCAAGAGGTGATCTCTTTTCACTTGCTATGCATGAGCCAGGAAGTTATTTTGTATTAGGCTGAGGTCAATATCAAATAAAGTTGGAACACGAACAGACATTTTACTAGTATTCGGAATAGATAATCTATGTTTAAAAAAAATAATTATATTAGGGGAGATGGAACTAACACCAGACCCTGTAATTTGGGCCCCATACAGCAGGGTATATACTGTATGATTGCTACGTTACTGACGATACATGCAAATTGTTTTTGTTATTGATCTGATCAGACCAAATTAATGTTTACTGGGTGTAATGTCTCTATAGGGGTCTTCTTCAGCTAATTTTTTTTTATAACTTCCCTATCTAAGATGAAATCAGGCCTAACATTTGTCTTTGTGTTATCTGATGTTTAATTGCAGATAATTCAACTCACTGTAGTGTAAATATACATCAGCTAGACAGCTCCCATACTAGGCCTGGGCAACTGATAAAATTTATCTTACTGGCAATAAAATCACTGACATTTACACAAGTACAAGTGTCACAGCAAAAGCCAGTATCTTTATGAAAGATGGTCTTATTTAGTCTAAGTTAAAAAATATCACATGAAAATGTTCACATTTACCAAATATGTGTTATAGTAGTTAGTATCAGTGTCATGCTGGGTCTCATAGGGCCCTCCAAAACAACTGCCTCCCTGGTGCCATTCTCAAAGCAATTAGGTATTGAAGTGCTAAATAACTACTGGTTTTTATACAGATCCATGTAGGAAATAAGAAAGGGTTGATGGGAATTCTCCGCTGGTAGGACAGTATGTCTGTCTCATTAGTTCTGTTTTTATTGAGAGTACATGTTGGCCTAGCACACAGTCTCCAAGTAATCAGCAAAGACTGTTGCATGAGTTCATATGACACAATCTACTTACTTTTAGTGTCCAGCTGGGCCGCATACTTGCTGAAGCCTCTAAGACAGACTTTTTCTCCAAGTAGAGACATAAATTCTTCAAAGGCTGGCCCTGCACACTCATTGTTGTACATCTCTTCTTCAGAGCTTTGACCGGCCTTACAATACAATATTCCAACTTTGTGTTTTGTACAAAGCTGATCAGAAAAAAACAGAGAACTTACATAAATGTACATTCCAACCACAGGACCACTACTGTCTAGAATTATACTGAACTAATACTTTGAACTTGCTTTGTCATTATGCTTATTGTAGTGTAGTGTAAGTCCCAATCAGAAAATGTACACAAAGTATTTCTATCTGAATATAACAAAATTGCAACAAGGTTAAAAAACCTAATCAAATTTCCAAACAAACACATTAATAAAAAAGAGCACTTAGACAAGCGGGGAATAGGCTGGATGATCTAAAGACAATGAATTTCATTAATATTCCACGGGCTATTTACAAAAATATTCATGGGTGCTGACCCTTAAGTAATAAATTTCACAAGCTTACATTAAAGCAATGAAATACTTAATAGTAACAACATGAAGTGTCCACTCTACCTCTAATAACTAGAAAAGAAGCATTGTACACCTTTATACTTGATACTGGAACAAAATCAGTGTTGCTGCTATATGCAGAACCCCCCTTTTTTCGTCCTCCATTTACTGTCAGTTAACTTGCACAAAGAACTACTATCACATTACCTCTGAAGGCACAAAAGGCATTTAACACCTGTCCATCTGGAAAGTAGGTCAGGAAAAGAAATATGCTGCTGATGTGCAAATTAGGATGTACTGTTCAAACAGACACCATTTGTTGGGCATTACATGGAACAACAGCAGTTTGATAAATGGAAAATAAATATATTCTGTGCTCTCATTCAATTCCTATACAATGAAGATGTCATACCTACTAACTTCATCTGCCTCCTCACCTTTTTTTTTTAAATATTTTTAACTAAAACACTTCAGAAGTCACCATTTCAAGTTGTATAAAAGGGTATAAAACTATAGACAAGTTTGATAAAGAAAATATGTAAGTTTCTGCACTCCAATTTAACAGGGCATGAGAAGGAGCATTAACAAGGGTATATT
Organism: Xenopus laevis; assembly: GCF_017654675.1. Lineage (NCBI taxonomy): Eukaryota > Metazoa > Chordata > Amphibia > Anura > Pipidae > Xenopus > Xenopus laevis. The sequence continues at coordinate 69,184,861 of NC_054385.1, forward strand.
TAAAAAGCAGTACAGTCCCTTTTTAACATTTCAACAGTTTGGCTTGTTCTGAACATACCATTTGTCCATTGTTTTAATTAAGAAATATCTACAGTTTTTGTTTCTTGCACTAAAATGAAATTGAATTTAAGTCCAACTTGCCGGTTTGTGTGAGCTGCTTAAATTAAACTAACAGTCCATTTAAAAGTGCTCTGTATAATAAGCCACACTCTCAAAGAGGCCCCCAACTACTGCCACAGTGTAACCCCCATATATTTGCACATATTGTAACTATTTAATATATATAGACAAATTGATATACCCCCATCTTTCCCCCCAACCACAAATGCTCCAGATGGGGGAAGGGAGGGGTTTGTTTATACATAGGTCTTTTCAGTAGACTGGAAATATGTTTTCACTCTGCTCACAGGACTAGAAAATAGAATGCACACCTACTTTCAATTTTAGTTTGTTTCCTGTTTAGTAAAATAAATAAACACCTATTGCACTTCTAGTCAGTACTGAACACCAAAGTTTACAGTAGAAACATTAGCTTTGTTATGACTGAGTAATCAATTAGATCTTGCACTGAACAAAGCCTTGACTGTTGAAATCAAATACTTAGAACCACTGTTAGGGCTTAACTTGCTATTTATGGGTCACCTGGATTTTATCTTTACCTGCTACAATTTATCCAGAACAAAACTGGAAAATATTCACAATATAATGAATGCTACAAACAAAAATTCATATAAGGGTTGAATTATATAGTGAATAAAGTACCCCCTCTTGTAAAATATAAGGATATTATAAGTTACCGAGGAGTTTCATGACCATATAAAAACACAAGGCCGAAGGCCGAGTGTTTTTATACAGGTCATGGAACTCCGAGGTAACTTCTAATATCCTCATATTTTAAAACTGGGGCTACTTTATTTATTATAATACACAAATTTCAGTGAGTCATGTGACAGAAATGACATCAGAACTCACCGTTTATAACTGATGACATCAGAACTCACCGTTTATAAGGATATAATTTACAGGATATTCATGGCTTTTGTGTATTATAAATTTAATTAATGCTTTTCTATCCGTAACAGACCACAATTTATTTGGGTACAGGATTGCATGTCATCACATCTCTGCATTCTAATTTAATATTTACTAAGTCCTGTATACTTGTACCCTTGTGGTTTTTAATGAATAAATGTATAGAGAAGTCTATATTGTGTATATTGAGAATAAGTGCGAAGGGCAAAATGCACATTTTGAATATTCTGCAGATAAAGAAACAAATAAATGTTGTCCTGAAATGATTGTAAAAGGGTAACAATGCAATTTACTCCACCCTGGAATATTTATCAGAAATGTCTTTCAATCGAAGAGACTTGTATTCATAATTTATAAAGCAGCAGGGTTGAACCACCCTTTAACCAAGATTGTTAATACTAGATATTAAATTTAGCAATTATTTCATGATAGCAACAAGCTTTTAATGCAGTGTTTTAATTTCTATATGATGTCTTATCTAATACTGTAAATATAATTTCTCTTCTTTATTGTGGACTTGATTTACCGGATGTGTTCCTTTGTCATCATAAAAGCTGTTCTGTTATTTATAACTATGAACTGAATTGCATTTATTATTTTTCCACATCCTACATGTTTACTTATCCTCAGTTCACTTGTGTCTTATTCCCCTGGCATGTTCCTTACCCCCTGTTCATCCAATTTCAGGAGTTGCTCTGTGACTTTAGATGAATTCATTGCCAGCCGCAGGCACTGGGTATTAAGTTCAGGGATTACAGCCTCAAGTACATCTTTCAGTGGCAGCCCCCTCACAGTTCCATGTTTGGCTGCTGATGGCACTGCATCCTCCTGGATCATACCCCTCAGAGTGACCAGCTGAGTGAGAAAGAAGACAAATGATATATACACCTACAGAATTAGCGTTCTTTGATCTTGCTTTGTTTTAATATACATATACGGCATTTGTTATTTCTTGCATTAAACAGGGTAAAATCTGAAACTGAAAATAAAGTCATGTACTACTTCCGGTCCATAAAAGCAGGGTCAAAATATCACCAGCCCACTGACAAGCCCTCTGTATAAACAAACAAACATCTCCTTTCCCCAAGGTGCAGCAGGTTAGTTTTTAGATAAAAGCATCGCATTATACAAAAAGCTTTTCAATGGACTGGTGATTTGTTTTTATTGTGCTCTTATGAACAGTAACTAGAATGTGACTTTGTTCAAAAGTAATTCACCCCAGCCTGACAATAACACATTTTACTGAAAAAACAAAACACATAGTTTATAATCTCAATTATACAGACTTCTAGAGGAAATGTTTGCTTTGCTGAAAGCATAAGAATGGAAGAATCCTGAGAGTCTGTATATACACTCAGTGTCACACAAACACAGCATTGTTTTGATCCCTGGCCCCTGGAAACACAGTTTCTTCTGTATGAGTTATCAACACACTGTACTGCAAATTCTCTTCACTTACTAAAATGAACAGCTTCTTTGTTAAATTTAACTGATAACAATAAGTTTGTAGGTGACATCACAAAGAGGACCCATGACATATAAAATTATCTTTGCATCCTTTAAAAAAGCAGTAATTTGGAAATACATTTGTGACTGGGCATATTGTAAGTCACAGATACTGAGAATACCCCAAAATGTCGTTTTTCAATTATTTTTTTTATGTTTGTTCTCTAACTCTCAGGCTTGGAATTTGGATAACTATGACTTAGTTATCTTAATAGTTGCTAGGAAATTAAGAGTTAAAGCTGAAATAAATGTAAAGATAAGCAATAAAAAAAACCCAATAATACTGAAGCCTGTCAGTCTTTTGTCACAAAGACAGTTTTTTAGTTACCAGCGTCAATGACCCCCCCTGCAGTTGCAGGCTGGAAATAGACAGAACAGGATGACTGAAAATAAAATCATTAAAAATACCGGTTGTTTAAAACAGGTATATCTATAACACAGTAAAAGTAATTTTATGGGGACCCGTCACCCAAAAATATTATTCAAAATCCTATTTTATCACATTTGTCAAGAAAAATGAACTTTAATTACACTGTATAAAGTATTTGAATCTTGTTTCCTTCAGTCTGGGAATTCAAAATGATAGCAAGCAGGCAGCAGCCATTTTGTGGACACAGTTATTAAGACAAGCCTTGCATCATCTCAGAATCTTGTTTGTGCACCAAAATGAGGGACCCGATGTCCATCCCCATACCCTGGTTACACAATTAAATGGTAAAGAGAACAGGGGAATGTGGGGAGAGCAGTGACATCTAGGAAGTGCTGAATTGAAGGTGAAAGTAATTATATGCCCCACCTCTATGCCTAAAGCATAGAGGAGTAGCAGACAATATTTGATTGACAGCTGATATTTTTAAATGAGCTTACTATGAATGCTTTAATAAAAATAGAACTAAAAAATAGAACTTGGATTTCATGTTTAATTTGAAAAGGACTTTTATTAGTTCTTTATCACCTTAAATGTAGGGTTATATTCCCTCATATTAAAAGCCAGCAAGGAGGACTGTCTACTGCTGGTGATAAGCAGGGTGGGGTTAGTATTAGGTCTTTGAGGGTGTGGTCTGCCAGAAACAGCAATTACTGTATATACAGGTATGGGAACCATTATACAGAAAGTTCTAAATTACAGAAAAGCCATCTCCCATAGACTCCATTTTAATAAAATAATTAAAATTTTTAAAAAGCATTCCCCTTGTCTCCGTAATAATAAAATAGTACCTTGTTCTTGACCCCAACTAAGATACAATTAATCCTGAGTCAATCATGTTTAAATGATTTTTTTTATAGTTGATTTAACATATAAAGATCTGAATTAAAGAAAGCACTACGGATAACAGATTCCATAGCTGTACAAACAAAGGATCACAGCAGCTCAGAATCTGTACAGTGAGATCCCACAAAAGTGTTCCTGTTTCATTATTCCCCTCGGTTTTAGCACTACTGTGGAATCTCAAATAGTATTGTGACCCATTAAAATGTAAGCTCTTGAGGTTTTTGTTGTTTCCGAAATCATATCCTGCTAACCTCACTGGTCCTGAAGATGATCCTGTAGTGGTACTGTGGTCCAAAGTCTTTGCTGTCTTCCAGCTTCTCCCTCTTTAGACTGACAGCAACAGGGCCCAGCTTATCATCCACACCAAAGTAGTTACAGTGTTCTGGAAAAGGAAGTCTAATGTTACTCATATTACATTTTTTAGATCCCCAAACAAAGACACATGGCCAACTGGTTAATCAGAACAGTTCCTAGTAATGCCATATTTAAAATCCAACTACATTTTAAACAAATTCATTCCTTGATTTGAATTTGAAACTGGAATATGAACAGGAGAGGACCTGAATAGAAAGATCAGAAATAAAAAGTAGCAATAGAAATACATTTGTAGCCTTACAGAGCATGTGTTTCTTAGATGAGGTCACTGACCGCTATTTGAAAGCTGGGAAGAGTCAGGTAATTCAAAAACTAAAGAAAATAAATAATGAAGACCAATTGAAAAGTTGCTTAGAATTTACCATACTAAAAGTTAAACTTTTAAAGGTGAACTACCCCTTTTAGGAACTTGTTTCAGTATGTGGAGGGTCACATTTTGGCCAGAGAAGACACTAACTGAATCTTTTGGAAGTATGACCACCACTGGGAAAATTTAGATTCTGCTATGGCCATAAACACATGCAAGCTGACAAACAAAATTAACAAGATGTGCATTTAGATCATGTGTAATAACAAACATAATTGATGAATGTCAAGTAAATTTAGGAATTTTGTTTTGTCCTAATTGCTGCAATAATTTTTCCCCCATTATCTGTGCAACCTGTTTTCCATCATTCTCTTCAGTGTTAAAGGATTCCGAAATCAACCCTGTCCTCTGAGGATGAATAGCATATGACATTTTAGAAAACAATCTCTAAAAGAAAGATTTAAAAACAGGAATATCTTAAACCCTATAAAACTAATTTGATATATCATATATTAAAAATGAATAGCCATCCAATATACCAGAAAGCCAAATGTTTAATTTGGAACAGAATGGTCCAGCATAGCTTCAGTTTTTATTTTAAGGCTGTACATTTTAATAACTAGAATCTCAGACATAAAGTAAGAGGTGCCAGAGCCTCTAAGAACAAAAATATACATTTCAATACAAAAAGATTGTATCCAAATTTTATAAAACCATGTGTCAATCACACAGATCAGTGTGATTGACAGATCCAGTGCTCCCCTACACATTCCTAGTCAAAGTCAAATAAGAAATTGTGTCCTCTAGTGTTTTTTCCCTATAGGTCTGCTTGTACAGTAAAAGTCGGAGCAACTAGATAGTCAATGCCTAGTTTTAAACTTTTACTCCTACTACAGCAATATGCCCAGCCCATTGGTTGAGTTTTGCAGAGTTCTGACTATGCTTTAATAGTCTTCAAATTTGCTAAAATTCTAATTGCAACACCATTAGATGTTTATGTTTAGGTGTATTCTGTAAAATGAGGTACTAATTAAAAGCTTTTTCAAACTGTAAAGGCATTTAGCCTAAAGAGATGCTAAAATGCATTGATCAATCACCCATGCCTCTGTGCAATTTAACCTCAAAACAGAAACAATTCCATCAACAGTTATACGCCAAAGGGCATCTACAACACATATGATTGACTATTTGTTCATGTCACTGTCACAAGGTAGCTTAGCTCCAATGCAGAACTGATCCTTAATTCCATAGAACTCTTAAAATCATTAAAACCTAAAACTCCATTAGTTACATTGCAGCGTGTGGTCATAGCTATGAGCAACAATCAGAACTATGCAATAGCAGCTAAAGCTCACCCCAGGGTCGGACTGAGCCGGCAGGACACCGGAAAAAAAACCTGGTGGGCCCCAGCTGTTTTGGTTCCTACTGGCCCAGACCTGCTTCCTTCAGTCTCTGAAGCCAGTCACGATGACAAGGTGCGCTGGAGAGAATTACGTGCATGCGATCCGGGTGTAGAGGGGACTTTGCGGCTAGAGGGCCGAAGACTGCAGGCCCGGTGGGCCCCCAGTCCGACTCTGGCTCACCCCCCATGTCCCTCTGCTACCAGCAAACCAAACTATGTTCCTGCTCATGATGGTTAGTGAAGCTGCAGCTTTACCATAAGGCTGTGGGCACACAGGCTGAAGGTACCACTTCTCTCAGCCTGAAAAATATGCAACCTGAGGACAATCTTCAGCCGTGTGCCCACAGCCAAAAGCTGTAAAGTTCAATAGTATATCTATCATATCTAATACCCATCACTTTTACTTGCACACATTTTACTCTGTATAACAGCTGCCATTAAAGCAGTACCTCCACGATTTCCTTTACTTTAGACTAAGCAAAATGATATTTCATCACATCTGGCCTTGTACTATTATACAGTAACTATGTTGCCCTCTGGCTGCTTCTCACTCACTGACATCACCAGGTTATGCTAATTAGAAAGCTACTGAGATGGGCTCTGCTAGACATCCAGAAGAGGTAATGATGGTAACAGGAGGATTTTTCAGGATTTTGGAGAAACTGGATACAAAAGGTTAGCTAAAATTTGTACTGCCTTCAAATTTTAACATAAAGAATCATATAAAACAAACTAGAATTGTTCTTACCCTTGCTATGAAAGTACTCCTGATAATATCTTGCTCCTAAATCTACATGTTCAATGCTATAATGTTTTAATCGACCTTGGCTCTTCTGCTTTTCCTTGGGCACTTCGAGCACAGAGATACTAGCATTTGTACAGTACATGGTTAGTGAGGGCTCCAGAAATCCTCCCTCACTGCAACAAGGGGTGCCAAGAGATGCTTTAGAGAAACTCACATTACGTTCACTCAATCCACCTGTCTCATTCCTGAAATGAGGGCAGCTAAGGAGTAGGTCATTACTATTGTTGTCTCCCATGTCCTGTTCAAGGTTCTCCTTAAAGTTTAGGTCTTCTGTACTGGTGAAACTTGGGTCAATATTCCCTAGACCATATGCTCTTGACACTGCCAAGGACACAGCAGATGCAGCAGAGGCCCCAGTTGTAGTGTTCCGCCTTTGGGCAACATAGGTTCTGTTAGCTGCAATTTCGTTGAGATTAAAAAGCATGCTCTGTACATCATAATGCGCAAGTGTTTTCGGGCATAACCAGGGCTTGATGTTTTCATCCTGCTCATTGAAAGATCTGCCTGGCTCACCTTCACTTTTATTGTTTCTGAGCTTCCGAAATATTGACAAGTCACTTGAATCCCCCTTGGTGTTCTTTTTGCGTGACTTTTCTTTGTCTTTTAGGCCAGAATCATCTTTTTGAAACTGACCGTTCCTCAGGTCGGTTATAGAGCTTCCTATTAGATGTAGACTGGAGGCCATACTGGATTCCTCTCTGAGAAGACTATTTCCTTGGTCTGGGGACTCATCACCTTGGTCAGGCTTTTCATTTTTAAAGTCTTTAAGCATATCAAAAAAACTCTGTTCCGAGATACCTTGTACATTGATTGATGAAGTGCTACCATATTCTCTAAATAGAGGCATGCCATTACTGAACTTTGTACCTCTGGGTTCAATTGCCTCATCCATGTCACACTCACTAAGGGTCATTTCACTGTTGCTTCTGTTTCGAAGTGGGATAAAAGTTCTTCCAGGAGACCTTGGCCAACCATCATGAAATTCAACATCCTTTGATCTTTTCCTAGATAACCTATGAATGCCCCTAAATGCTGGGGAACCCCCACTACTTTGAAAATGCTGCCCATTTTGAAACCCTCTATTAAGATGGAAATCATTCAGCACTTCCATATCCTGTGAATGGCTGGAAGTTAAAGACTCTTTTACAGTTTCTTTCTTTGGAGGCCAGTCTGCAATCCGGGCACGCACCCCCATCTTTGGCATTGCAGGGGTGATGGCATTAGTCCTTGAAGCATCCCCAGAAGAAGAAAGCTGGACACCATTGCTGTTCTGCGCCCAGTATCCATGAGGATAATACTCCACAGCTCGGAAATCATTGCCTTTCATGGACGCTCCCCCGGCCTCCACGCCATCATTTTGGTAAGACCTGAAACTTGTCATGCTCCAATACAGGTAAAAACATCCACAAGGGGGGAAAACGTTTCACAGCTTTTTGTTTGGCTAAAACAATCAACCATTTTTGATGATTAGGAAGAGGTATTAAGATTCACAAGATGAAGATTTTAAGACTTGAGTATAGTTAACATTGCGTCATTCCTCTGGTTGTTATTAGACAGGTAAGCAGATGTTGATTCCAAGAGAGTTTTTTTCATAGACAATCGTTGGACAGCTCCACCTGCTGTAAACAAGAATTAGTTATGGTTTATTTAGAATACAACAATATCACTATAGCAGTGTAATTCAATATAATAATGGCAATTAAAGTATACATTCATTGCAGAATATCTGACCCTTTACTAATAAATTATAATAATAAATGCTATATTTGATGAATATAGATAAATTAGGAGCCCTACCTTAACTTTGAGACTTCTCTTCTGCCAGTCAGTGGATGTGGAACTTTCCAGTATGCTGTGGCCCTGTAAAAAACAAAAACAAAACAAAACAGACGTAAAGAAACTGGTGGTCAAAGGATAAAAATATGCATGCATAGAGGAACATAAACATTTATGAAACTGTACTACTATAGCACCACTACATTAATTATATTTAAAGCATTGATTCGTAAAGCCAAAGTAATCACTGGAATTACGAAACTGTATTATTAAAGGATACATATTATGTGAGAAACAAGAATGTACCAGTGCATTATACCCTTTTAAATATATAAGAGATGTAGTTTAAAAAAAGAAGTGTTTCAGGCTAATAAATTCTGCAAAAACTCTGCATATCTGTTCCACTTCCTGCTGCCTTCTTTCCCAGGCTGTGCAGGGAGCCCACGGGACTCAGCACACTGCAACCAATCAGCAGATAGGGAACCGAAGCCTATTTTTGCTTATGTAAATGCAGGGCTGTGAATGGCTATCCCCTCCTACTGTGCTTCTGGCATGCACCGTTAGAACACAATCACCTGTCAGTTGAAACACAGACAGGGACTGTAACAGATCTATGGGGAGCTCCAATAAAGGGTTCATTTTTAAATGTAATGATCATTTTTACCCCACAGTGAAACCAGCACCATATATTATTCATTAATGCCTACAAAATTTAAGCTATATGTCACATTTAACAGTTTATAGTAGTATTTTATTTTTATTGGATACAAAACAGAAAATCCCAAAAGAGGCCATCTACCTATTTCTGAATGATAACTCAAGATTTGTTAACTGTGAAAACATCAAAACCACCTATCACGACTCTGACTCTAGCCAAAGACTAGTCATACTGGCTAAATGGAAAGAGATAATCACACTCCAGCAAGGGTATGAAAGGAGAAAGATGGAATTTGTTCCAGACACTATGCAAACAAAGGCTGATACTGAAATTCCAAAACTCAGTTTAGAGTCAGAAAATCTTCATAAAGCATAGAGAAAAACATTGGAAAAATCAAAATGAGAATTAAATTAACATTTCACATATTGTGGAAACATGTGACCAAAATGTTACAAACCATATATTAATATGTTTGTCATTGTTAAAGTTACTGTTATGTGACTGCATAATATGTATTGCTTTAATATTAAATAGTATGCAGCATCAGACTGGGGTGTCTAATTCCCACCGGGCTGCAACATAAAGGGCTGTACTGTACTGTTCTACAGGTATAATTTTCTTAATGCCAAAACAGAATGTGTGGATGTTGACATTTATAATCCCTATATAATTTTGCCACCAGCACTGTTGAAAAGCATTGCACGACAGTTTCCAGCTGTTCAACTATTTAAATACCTATAAATGTAAATCTAACGTTTACCAAACAACATATCTGTGGTCCATACATTCTGTTTTTGTAAAGTGCAACACATAACAGGTTAATGGAACACGGAACAAGGTAATAAGGTAGGAATTGTGGTTATGAACTGAAATAATAGTGGGCAGAAGATTAAGCTGCTAGGAAAATCAAGGGTCTTTGAGGACTGGCCATTTACAATATGCTACTACATTAGAAGATTGTTAAAGAATTCATTTTAATTTTTGTATCAAACGCCATTGCCCCCTCCTGCTTCACAGGTGCACTCACTCCTCTTCCCCTCCCCATGTCACAGACTATCAAAAGGAATACAAGTCTATTCCTCCTCTCCCGCAGCTGCCTTCCAACCTTTAAAGCCAGCTGCTCTCTTTAAATCAAAGGGGAACTTTTATAAGTGGCTGTGATCTGTGCAGCAAACGTTTTAATGGGAGGGATATGTAATATTAGACTGCACTCCTCCAAGGACAAAGAGAATCGCCCACATGGTTAACTCTTCCTAACTCACAAAGGAAAGCTCTCATCTTAAGTGCATAGGCAAAAATGTTGTGTAAGCTCTGATAGCAAGCTATTTATTTTATTACTATCATTATTGTTTTATTATTAATTTTATTGTTAAAAAGAAAACGTTCTAGTGGAGTTTCTTACGATTGGCCCATAGGTAGACGTAAGCCAGGCAGATAACTTTCAGCAAATTTCCTTTTCCAGAAACTGCCTCCAAAGGGAAAGTGGGCCAATAGAATTCAGGAAAAACTAAATGGCCCCATTCAGAATAACAAACGAAAAAGTTAGTTATTATGACATTGACATGCCTGTACGTACAACACAAACAGAAGCTCAACGGTCTGAAAGTCCTAATGGAGAAAATCTGTGGAAGGCCTAAACGCAGGTCTATCACCCTTTCAATTTAGCACTGCATCTTGTCAGAAGTGATCTGTCCCTTTGTACAGTTTTCTCATTGTTTGAATGTGTAACAGAAACCTTGAGACTCGGCTTGTGCTCATTCACTCCTTCCCTTTTCCATATGACATTAAGGGGGTTATTTATTAAGGTTCAAGATGTGCTTTCCACAAAAATTCGAGTTTTCAAGGTAATTTTTGGTCAAAGCTCACATTTTCAGGTTAAAAACAGAGGTCTCTTGAACAATTTGAAGATGTTAATAGTCTGCATGAGTTTTGTTTAAAGGGTTTTGCATGAAAACTTGGATAATTAGAGCAATCCGAGTTTTTTCCTGTGGAATACTTGATTAAGTTGAGCTTTTGGGCTTTGCAACTCGAACTCGCAGAATCAAGTATTATTCCGATCATGTTTTTTCTTAAATAAGAAACCATTTGAGTTGTGAGTTCAATCGAGGTATAAAAAAAACTCTAACATTCAACCTTTGATAAATAACTCCCTTAACGTGTGACTGTGAAACGGATGCCCTGTTACACCGGGTAGCACCTCCTCTTTCTCCATTTTTTCCCCTAAAATACATACACCTTTACCTTTGTTTTGGGGATATAGTATCTTTTAGAATCACGCTTATCATAGAATAGAATTGTAAAACTCATCCATAGAATCAATACTTACAATCCCCTGTGTAATAACTGCCAGAGTCTTTCTCTCATTAAACACACCTAGCTGGATGGCGTACTTCCTAAACCACACCTCTCACTCATAAGAAGTGTTTTTCCATGCAGTTATTTAACCCTTTCAGTGCGCAGGCTGACTGCTTTGATCTATACCATGCAAACAAGCACGCAGAATATTTCAAACCAGATACTATTTCTCGAGGCAGTTAAAAAGGTTCCATCTTTAAAGTTTTAAAATAAAATGTGCAGGAGCACATTTAACTTAAGGATACAGCATCATATTAAAAAATTCAAGGAAACCTTTACGGTTCTTTAACGAATCGCAGTATCTACATACACAGCCCATTTTAGAAAAAGGGTTTGCAGCAAATTTTCCCCAGTAGAGGCTTTCTATAAATATGAACGCCTGTGATGACCTGTGCTTTAGGGCATGCTGGATTTGCCCGGTGTGCAGTTGAACATAAAGGCAGCTGAAGAAAAAAAAAACTGTGCAAGCTAACTTTTCAGATTTGATTCTTGTTGAAGCTTTCCCTTTAAAGATCAGTTTTACCAAAGGCAGAATTTTGATCCAACCGCAAGGCATCCTGTCAGACCACACAGCTGTACAAAACATTAGTGCAGAGTTCTCGTGTTCTAAATGCCTCTGTTCATTCATGAAAGGGGTTGGGCTCCATCCAGTCCACAGAGAACGCCAACACACCCAAACGGAAGAAATTCAGAGGTTCTGCATCGGTGCTAGTGAAACAGGGTCTTGTGCGAACATGATACAAGCTAAATAAAATCACACCGATCACAACCTTGTCAATGCCATATTTATCCCTACTGTGCACCTATAACGGGCTGCCATTTAAAGTCAAAATATGTCCTATTTGTAAGATTGGTTTACATTCACTTTACTTGAAAAGTGAAATAAAATAATGAAAGAACACAGAGCACAAAGCTCATAATGTAGTAATGTATGGGATCCTTTTTTCCGGAAATCCATTATCTAGAAAGGTAACTAGTAGAATGAGGAGAGACTCATTCTACTAGTTACGTTTATACTGAAGACTTGCGGTGAAGTCTTAGAGGAAAGAAGCACAATTGCACTTAAAAACTGGGCAGTGCGCTGAAGTAATCCAGTACATTATCTAGAAAGCTCTGAATTACAGAAAGGCTGTCTCCCATAGACTACATTTTATCCAAATGATCCAAATTTAGAAAAATGATCTAATTGTTCTCTGTAATAATAAAACAGTACCTTGTATTTCATCCAAACTAAGTTATAATTAATCCTTATTGGAAGCAAAATCAACCTATTGGGTTTATTTAATGTTTAAATGATTTTCTAGTAGACTTAGGTATAAAGATTCAAATTACAGAAAGATCTGTTATCCAGGTCCCGTGCATTGTGGATTAGAGGTCTCATACCTGTACAGGTTAAGGGTAAGGCCAGACGTGGCGTTTTTGCTGCGTTTTTAAAAAAGAACAGCCAGGCGTAAATATGCTACTGAAACCACACGTGACCGTCAACATGCGTTTTTCATGCTATTTTCAGCACGTACGATTATTTTCCCAACATGCACTTCTCATTGTTCTCATTGAATTTGGACGCCATATTTAAAATACGCTGCGTATTTACGTACAGTGTGATTTCAAACGTGCAGATCCCATAGAGTTTATTGAATTGGTAATTTCTTGACTTACTGGCGTTTCTGCTATAAAAAAAAAGGCCAATACTGGAGTCCTGTGGCGGATTTCAGGTTGCAAGCGCCCTGTGTGAATTGCCATAGTGCGTTTTCCATTAGTTTCAGTGGTAGTGCAGTTTATGCGTATTTACGCCTGGCTGTTCATTTTTAAAAATGCAACGTAAAAACGTCGCAAATACGCCACGTCTGGCCTTGCCCTAAGGGAAGGCCATTTCCCATAGGCTACGTTTTAAGCAAATAATTCAAATTCTGAAAAATGATTTCCTATTGTAATAATAAAACAGTACATTGTACTTGATCCCAACTAAGATATAATTAATCCTTATAGGCAAAACAAATCTATTGGGCTTATTTAATGTATAAAATATTTTAAGTAGATTTAAGGCATGGCGATCCAAATTACGGAAAGACCCCCTTATCCGTAAAACCCTAGGTCCCATACCTGTATTGCATTTGGTACCAACCTCCAAAGAGTACAGCAGGTTGTCCAACCTTTTGGCTTTGCTGGGCCACATTGTAAAAACAAAAACTGTCTGGGGCCACACATGAAATACACAAACACTTTTGATTTATAAAAGTAAAGAAAATACACAAAAAAGAACTACAATAACAGTTGGCTAACCAGATGGAGCTATACACTGGAATATGGGACACCTGGATATTAAATAGACTTATTATTATATTATTATTACTAACTGGGCAATGGGCAGAGTCCCCCCATCTCCTATATCCTTTGCAACATGAAGTTTCCTCGGGAACCAAGCGTTTCAAGCTGGGCCACATTCATATCCATCCTGGGCAGCATGAGGCCCTCGGGCTGCAGGTTGGACACCCCTGGAATACAGTTTACCACTTTTTCACAGGTACTCAATACAATCTACCTGGGTGTCTATAAATGTAGCAGGTCCTTCTGCAGTGCTATTGCCAGTACCTGGGCACACTCTGCTCCTCTTAAAAATGGTGGGGAACTGGCTATTACTCCGCAATATCGACCATCCATTTTTATGGTAAACACTTAATATGGGCCAAGATGGCAAAGAAGTAACAGCACTCCAAAGAACTGCTACACAATGTTTTATTGCTAATCCCTATTAATATGGTCACAAGTAGCAACCAAAGAACAATTGTACAAATATTTTGTGTTTACATGGATTCAGAGAAGTCTAAGCCTGTTTCTATACATTGGCACAAAGTGAAAGGGAAAATAAACATACTGGATCCCTATTGTACTGACAGTAATCAGCATATGAGTAGCCTTAATATGTATCTAACTACATCTTCATAATAACCTATACCTCTATATTTCATTATTACTTTTAACTGGATTACAATGAGTACAGCTTTGATGCGAGAAGACTAACCATTTTCGTGCATTATTCTACAAAGTATAAGGAACTGAGGGCTGAGAATGCTCATTAAATGCTAATGTTCATTTATAAGGAAATCAGACCCGCTTCCTGCTTTTTAAAGCAAGCAGGGGGTAAAGTAATTAGATGTGCACTGTGCCTTTTATTGCATGCCCCTATCAGATATTTAAACAACTGTTTTATATAAACACACACAAAAACAGTGCCCCCAAATAAAACTTTCACTTAAGATGAATGCAGTTTTTAACAAAACACTGAACACTGAAAAGTGTAGCATGAATGAATCTAACTTCAGAATTAATACTTTATTCCACTTAGACTGTAAGCACTACAGGGCATGGGTCTCCTTTGCCTTGTCTTTTTAAAATCTTAGCACTTAATCTATACACTACATCAGTGCTATACAACTTCTGTGGTACCGAGGGCCAACATTTTACTGGCCTATGTGGTGGAGGGCCGATAATGGAAGTCAGTGTTGGCCATGCCCCCTTTTAAACCACACCCACTGAAACCACACCCATATTACCACAAGAACTTTTCAGATCATATCCACATTAACAGTGGTAGCACACCAAAAAAACCAAATGGTTGGTGCTCACTGCAGGGAAATCCCTCATCACTCATATGTGAAAAATTTAAGTCATGTTAAACATACCCTTAAATCCATATGCCTCATCCTCCCCTGTGGATAATACAACAACCTCCCCAACACATGATTAAACACCTTAGGGGCCCTTAAAGGAACAGTAACACCAAAAAATGAAAGTGTTTTAAAGTAATGAAAATATAATGTTCTGTTGCCCTGCACTGGTAAAACTGATCTGTTTGCTTCAGAAACACTACTTTAGTTCATATAAACAAGCTGCAGCGGAGCAATGGCAGAAATTGAAAAATGGCTATATGGCACAGTGATGGTGAAGTCAGGATGGTGATGTTCCTGTAGAAGTATGTGATTGCACAGCTCAGTAAAAGGCAACGGCAGGAGTCGTGTCTTATTACCTGTATTCATTTTTTTTAGAAAAAATCCTATATCATACCTCCCAACTGTTCTGTTTTTCAAGGGACAGTCTCAATTTTGACAGCCTAAAGTCCCGGATTGTTACTGAAATGTCCCGACTTTCTATTTGATCTCCTGCACTAAACAGCCAGAAAAAGATACAAAGTTTCTAAAACTCAATTGGCTTTTGGCAGAGAGCCCAGAATATGTGGCAGGTGCACTGAGATACTTTTCTAACAATTTAATATAAGGAAAGATACAATTATACCAATTTAAGATAAGCAGGTCTCTTGGGAAAACTATGACTTGCAGCTTAAAGGGCAATTCACCTTCATTAACAAAACTGTTAACACATAAAACTACAGAAATATGTTCAAACTGCTCAAATGAACATGGTAATTAGGGGGTGTGGCCACAAAAAAGGGCACGGGCAAAAATTTTCATCGTCCTCCATGCAGCAAGTCTTTTTGTCCCTCTTTCTTAATTTATTTCTAAAATGTTGGGAGTTATGTGTTTGATACATTTTTTCATATATGTACAATATAATACTGCAGGAAGTCTTATTTAAAAATTCAGCTGTATGTATGCATGTTTCTGTTTTTTTGTAAAAATTACACAATGCAAAGTAAATTGAGGATCAAAGTGGTTTTGGATCTTTGCATTCTAAACACAGCATCCAAATGGTGAATGCTATCTACAATATTAAGGCTGGGGAAAGTGTGAAATGATACAAATGCATACATGCGATCACGTCTGCATCTATATTATGCACTCATAAATGCATCTGCATTCAAATGTGCATGCAGCTTCATGAAGATTTTTGTTGGCAGTCTTGCAGAAAGATGCATTGGTGTTAGTTTCCTAACCTCTATCTCAATGCCCAGCAGTCTGTTATTATTATTGGGATATGACGATCAAGGAATGTGGCTATTTTCATTAGGTATAAGTAGATTAGACCAGACTCCCCGGGGAAATAAACACTATCCTTGATTCCCTAACACAATAAATAATTCATGAGTACAGTTTAATCTCTAAATTGCAGAAGACATTATTGAAATAAGGAATAGCAAGCAAACTATGAACTGACTGACTGATACTGTACATTGTCTATCCTTTTGTTGGCATTAAGAATATATGCTGTGGATTAAATCCAGTTCCAGCTTGAAGCTACAGAAAAAGAAGTAGAATAAATAATAGAAATACAAAAACAAACTGGTCCAAGAATGGCATGCTCAATGATTTCAAATTACACTCAACTACAGAAAAAAACACAACATTATCATCATTGTTTAATAAAGCTAATTATACTCAGTCTGCCATGTTCAGTTTGCAGCACAAATATGTAACCAGCGGCACCGAGAGATTTAATTTGTTTAAACCCTTAATGTTTTAACCTACATTGTGAACTCATTCTAGTGACACATGTGAACCCCCAGAGCTTTTCATGTATGATATATTTCTATACAGAATATGGGCTGAACTACAGTGCATGCAGAGACAGGTCCTAGTATAAAAGATGTTATTTAAAAACAACTGGAGAAGAAAAGGAGTTGCGTTATGTGATGCTTGAACATACATCTATAAAAACTCAGCATTTCAAAGGCCTCAATGAAAAGGGGGGGGGGGGGGAATGATCCGTCAGAGAGATAATTAGTTATGACACCCATCCAGCCAGATCAGCTCATTCAGAGATGACCTATTTGTGGAGTCCAAAGAAAATAAGTGGCTATGTCAGGTTTAATTTGGGTCTAGCAGTGGGATAACAACAGAAGAACACCCACAAATTCCCACAAAAAAAAAAAAAAAACTTGCCTTTCTTGATACTGACGCCAGCTCCAATGAAGGCATTATTTTTTCCTCTTCATTTTACCTCCACAACAGATTCACTGCCACAAAGTAAAATCAGATTAACACTATTAGGGTCAGGCCACACAGGGCGTTTTGGGGAGATTTGGTCGCCTGGCGACTAATCGCCTCATTTTTGTGGCGACCAATCTCCCCAAACACCTTCCCTGAATCTGCGCTGGCTAATAAGAAAAAACTTTCACCAAAATTGAAATGTTTATCAGTACTATGGAGTGGTGGTCTTCACTTAAAATAATAGCCAAATCTTTTTGGTTGTGGAGATTTATGAAAGCATTATAGTTTCCCAACAATCAATCAAACCAATATTGGGGTCCCTGTAGTGGCTATGGAAGGATTGCTCCACCCCTTCACTGTGCCCATAATGGAACTTATACAGTGAAGGAAACCAAACTGTTTAACTGCCTCATAAAAACAACAAAAAAACCCAAAAACCATTAAAAAAAAAAACCCAGACATGGCAGTATGATCGATACAGAAATGGCCAATGAGCACTGCATGGTCATTACATAAATAAGATAGTTTGAAAGTATTAACTCAATAACACTTGCACAAGCAGAATACTTTTTTCCCCAATCCTATGCTGCTTGTCTCTCTCTTCCTCCCTTTGCCTAAAGCTAAATTCCCAGTGTTCCCTTCAGGCATTTTTTCCACTCAAAACCAGCTCCACTCCAGTCCCCAACACACACAGGGGTCATTTATTAATACTGGACATATTTGCCCATGGGCGGTAACCCATTGCAACCAATCACATTGTTGCATTCATTGTTCTACTTACAGCTGGCAAAATAAAAAGCTAGTCATTGATTAGTTGGGTTAGTGCCCATGGGCAAATTTGCCCAGTATTGATAAATGAGCCTCGAACATTGTTATACGTCATTTTAAAGCCAGTAGGAGTTTTCGCTTTATGTGACCAGAATTATGTAACTAATATTAAGATCTGGATTTATATGAATAGATGGAAGCTACGAGTTTGCTGGTCTTAAATTAGGTATTTTCAGCAACAAGTTCTGCTCTTCTCTGCAACTTAATCTTCTGCTCACACACATACACTACCATGTGAACATATTTAAAGAAAAATAATAGGAAAAGAATTCTGCTTTTAAAATGGCTGAGTTTTGCCGTGTCTCAACAACTGGGCGTTTCTACTCCAGCTGAGCAAAATATTTCACAGCTGCAAAAAGCTGTGTCTATATCACTGGGTTAAATGTCTTTTTTTTGTTAATAGTGTAACATAATTCGTTAGTCATAGCTGAGAGCTGCAGCGACAAGGCACTATGAAGGGCCTGAGGAATGACCACCTCTTGGATACTCATCAGTATGTGAACTCATGATACATTCTGTCACATCCCAGAGAGACTTCATCTAGAAGAAACTGCAGCTGTGTAATGTGGTCATTCCTCGGGAACAGTGACCTAATGGCAGACATTTAATTACTAAGGAGCAGACTCATTCCAACGCACAAGGATGTCTGATAGGCATTGTATTCATGCAAGGATCAAACTCTGTTTTACATGAGTAAATTATATTGTTCTATTTAATTCCTAATCACTTTCTTTTTTTACAGCAAATAAAAAGCAGGAGGCACAATGACGAAAAGGCATCCACTCTCTGTTATCCAGAAAGCTCAGATTTAGGGAAAGGCCATCTCCATTTTATTGAAATAATCCACATTTTTAAAAAATATTTCCTTTTTCTTTGTAATAATAAAACAGTACCGTGTACTTGATCCAAATGAAGATATAATTAGTCCTTAATGGAAGCAAAACGAGCCTACTGGGTTTATTTAATATTTACATGATTTTCTAGTAGTCTTAAGATCCAAATTACAGAAAAATCCGTTATCCGGAAAACCCCAGGTCCCAAGCGTTCTGGATAACAGGTCCCATACCTGTACAGTCAAGCTTTGGTATACTTCTGCACCGTGATATACTATCAGTGAAACACAGAACAGTTCTGGCACACACACAGAACATACACACTGGCGTTTGGATGAACACAGAAGAACTATATTTATTATACTGACCTAATATACAAAATAAATGTTGTTTTGCTTTTATTTTCATGGAAACAAAGGTAATCTGATTCTGCAAAGGATCTATTTCATTAAAGGCAATAAGTGAAATTTCCTTTATCAAGCTAACCTGTATGGCTGCTCCCAATGTAGCTTTAGAGCTGCAAGATCTGACTCACTAAATGTGTTTCCAGATGGAGAAAAATAGAGCGTTCCCTTCTGAGATAATCAAGGACTAAAAATCCATTATATGTTGTGTACTGGTAAAGAAGGTCTCTGGGAGGTAGTTGATGCAAGTGTAACACTTTAGCATCATTATACAACAGAGACTAAGATAGAAAGCTGCAGTTTTACCTTAAATCCTTTAAACTGCTAGTAAAAGAAAATGCAGATATGCAGAACTTGTAATTTATGTGTGTGTGTGGGGGACGACAAGTGATTGTAAGCCCATGGTTACCGTAAATGCTTCTGCACGTGAAAGACACAAGGCATTGCTCTTTTTGTAATAATGCACAGCCTTTTTTAACAGGTTAAATATATTTTTTATTATTACTGGATGTTGATGCACAAATCTCCTTTAGTGGCTGAGACTGCCTGAATTCCCTCGGTTTCTGTTCTTAACTAATGCTGTCAGTGTAGCTTAGATGAGTGCTGTGTGCAAAGCATAACATTTGGTGCATAGAGCTACTTTTTTTTTTTTACCCAAAATGTTGTGTTTTTATTCAGAATTTTAACCAGCGCTGGTGCAAAATACTTTGTGCAATTCAAACTGCACCAGGCAACCCTTCACCAAAGTGCACTACTATTATTCTGCAAGGCAGGAACAACTGACATACTGGCACACAAGACAAGTATAGACTAGCTCAAGTACTTTACTGATTGCTGTTTTGTCTGGGACAAAAATAGTTGCACTTAATAATGCTGAACCTTGTGTTTGTAAATGAGCCCTATAATCTGGGAGTTACAGGTGAATGCATTCAGTAGTTTGTGGAACAAATCCAGGGCAGCAACTTGTCTGCAAAGTTCTTTATTGGGAAGCTGAGTTACACAACATGTTTCGGGCCTACGCCCTTTATCAAGTGCCATTACACTGATCAAGGAATTTGTTTTTACCTACATCTAGCTATTGCTCCCTAGCCCATCTTTGTAACTCAAAAGACAAAGCTGTCCCCAACATTTTATGACATGTTGAGGCCCTAAACACTTGCTAGCACATATCCTTTCATGCCAGCAAGAACACCGCAGAAATGGCCAATGAGGACTCCATTAACCCAAGATATGTCAGTCACAGTCATATGAAAAAGTTTGGGAACCCCTCTCAGCCTGCATAATAATTTACTCCACTTTCAACAAAAAAGATAACAGTGGTATGTCTTTCATTTACCAGGAACATCTGAGTACTGTGGTGTTTTCTGAACAAAGATTTTTAGTGAAGCAGTATTCAGTTGTATGAAATTAAATCAAATGTGAAAAACTGGCTGTGCAAAAATTTGTAATTTTGCTAATTTGAATGCATGTAACTGTTCAATACTGATTACTGGCAACACCAAATTGGTTGGATTAGTTTGTTAAGCCTTGAACTTCATAGGCAGGTGTGTCCAGTCATGAGAAAAGGTATTTAAGGTGGCCAATTGCAAGTTGTGCTTCTGTTTGACTCTCCTCTAAAGAGTGACAGCATGAGATCCTCAAAGCAACTCTCAAAAGATCTGAAAACAATTGTTCAGTGTCATGGTTTAGGGGAAAGCTACACAAAAAGCTATTTCAGATGTTTAAACTGTCAGTTTCAACTGTAAGGAATGTAATCAGGAAATGGAAGGCCACAGGCACAGTTGCTGTAAAACCCAGGTCTGGCAGGCCAATAAATATACAGGAGCAGCATATTAGGTGGATTGTGAGAGTGGTTACAGACAACCCAAAGATCACCTCCAAAGAACTGCAAGAACATCTTAATGGTGTATCTGTACATAGTTCTACTATTCAGCGAAATTTGCACAAAGAACATCTGTATGGCAGGGTGATGAGAAAGAAGCCCTTTCTGCACGCACGTAATAAACAGTCGCTTGTATGCAAAAGCTCATTTAGACAAGCCACAGTCATTTTGGAACAAAGTGCTTTGGACTGATGAGACAAAAATTTACGGTAGTTGTTATTTCGTCATAACAAAAAGCGTTTTGCATGGTGGAAGAAGAACACCGCATTCCAAGAAAAACACCTGCTACCTACTGCCAAATTTTGTGGAGGTTCCATCATGCTGTGGGGCTGTGTGGCTAGTTCAGGGACTGGAGCCCTTGTTAAAGTCAAGGGTCAAATGGATTCAACCCAATATCAACAAATTCTTCAGGATAATGTTCAAGCATCAGTCACAAAGTTGAAGTTAAGCAGGGGTTGGATATTCCAACAAGACAATGACCCTAAACACACTTCGGAATCTACAAAGGCATTTTGCAAAGAGAGAAGTACAGGTATGGGACCTGTTATCCAGAATGCTCGGGACCTGGGGTTTTCCGGATAATGGATCTTTCCGTAATTTGGGTCTTCATGTCTTAAGTCTACTAGAAATTCATTTAAACATTAAATAAACCCATTAGGTTGGTTTTGCTTCCAATAAGGATTCATTATATCTTAGTTGGGATCAAGTACAAGCTACTGTTTTATTAATACAGAGAAAAATTTGGATTATTTGGATAAAATGGAGTCTATGGGAGACATCCATTCCGTCATTCAGAGCTTTCTGGATATCGGGTTTCCGGATAACGTATCCTTTACCAGTAAAATATTCTGGAATGGCCGTCACAGTCCCCCCCATCAAAGGAAATAGGAGGCATCTAGAGGCTGTTACATTTGCAAAAGCAGGCTCAACTAAGGATTGATGTAATATCTCTGTTGGGGTGCCCAAATTTATGCACCTGTCTAATTTTTTTATGATGCATATAACATATTTTCTTTTAATCCTATAAACTTTATGTCACTGCTGAAATACTAGTTTCCATAAGGCCGGATATATTTTAAAAGAAAGTTGCTACTTTGAAAGCTCAGCCAATGATAAACAAAGCTCCAAAAAATTAAGAGGGGTTCCCAAACTTTTTCATACAACTGTATACCGGGCTTTACCAATGTTTTCTTTTCATAATTATCTGAAATACATAATTTTATTATGATGCATATTTTTTGTTAATCGAATAAACTTTACGTAAATGCTGAAATACTACTGTTTCCATAAGGCATGTTATATGTTAAAAGGAAGTAGCTACTTTGAAAGCTCAGCCAATGATAAACAAAACTCCAAAAAATTAAGAGGGGTTCCCAAACATATGACTGTAGATCATGGCCTAAATTGGCAGATTTGAAAGCATAACCTCACACAAGCAGAATAACACAAAGTTTACATCTTTCCCAAAGCTGCAGGTTTCGCTCTAACCGCTCACAAAGAAACTGTGCAATACATGGGGGGGAGCCGGAATGTCTGGGGTTAATAAGCATATTAACCCCAGATATGCCAGTATAATTATCACAGAAAATGGATAATGAGCACATAAAAACCCCAGACTTAACAGCTGAATTACTAAATAAAATGGATAACCAAAAACGCTATTAAAATCCCTAAATAAAATTAGCATATTAACCCCAGACATGCCAATATAAGATAACTGTAGAAATTACCAATAAGCACTCCATTAACCCCGGAAATGCCAGTAAGATCAGTGCAGAAAACAATTGAAAGCATTACATGACTTAAAATACCAAAAACAAAGTTCTTCTTTCCTAGTGTTTCCATGGTGCTTGTCTGTGCCTACCTTAGCCCAGCTTAAATTCCTGTAAACATATCCGAGATGGCGGTATGTTCCACAATGGAACACACGACCATCTTGGCTTTTTTTTTTTTGTTTTTTGTTTTTTGGAGATGCAGGAAGCAGAGAGCTGGCCAAGAACAACCAAAGATGAGCCAAGCAACATGGGATATTTTATTAGAACACAACGGGCTGTCCCCTGAAAAGAGGTACAGTTGGGAGGTATGACATTGTTGCATATAACACACCTAAATCCTTCCATTCCACACAAAAAAACTCTTAACTTGTCCATTTCCTCTACATAACCCACACCACGATAGAATCTGTGTACTATCCCCACCGGCAAAACTGTAGCTCTTGAACTTTCTATATATTATCCTTAATATAGCTCCCCTTTCTGTTCTATTTTATCTACTACACTTTATTCTGCACTCCATTCCCTGTCTCATGTGACACAGTCCTATAATAAATAATGTCAAACTTAGAACTAACACTTAGAGCAGTTTGAATTGCAAAGTATGCCCTTCTGTAATCTAACAAAGCAGGCATATTCTGAATACGAAAATTTCAAACAGTGTAGGGATAACATACTCACAATAATCCTTTCTCCATTTTATCAAAAGCCTGAATAATTAGTGGTCAGTGAGTGGGTTGGAAATGACTTAACAAGAAAGAATAAAGCCTCCATTGGCTGGGGACCAGGGACAGTTTGGGTTATGGAGTGGGATTACAATCACCCTATTATTCTGAGAAATGGTTTCCTGCAGGAAATGAGGTCAGGACAGTCTCCCAAGCAGTAGGAATTTAGCATCAGAGGCAAATTGAAGACCTTAGCTTTTTGGCAAGATTGTGGCAGGAGTCCTGAATATTTCAACAGGCCTTACAACTCATATACAAGTGAATTATCTGTAATGTTTGACATCATACCATTTTCTTTCAATTATACATTTGAAACAATCCTTAAAATCTAGGTAAATGCTTTCAAAGTCTGCACTTAAAAGCATTATAGGAATAAAAGACTAATAATTGCCAACATCATTTACAATGCTTTTCCCTATTACTAATCTGAAAGGTATTCATGGGAACATAGTGCTTTCACTGAATGGACAATGGAATGAATGCTTAGGAGACACTCACAGGGACACTTAAAAACTTTGGGCTGAAACATTAGTGAGTAATCTCACAAAAATACATTTTTAAAATAAACCATGACTAAGGTTTGAACATACATTGCCCTTCCAGGAGCACTGCTGCTCTCCAAATTAAAAAACTAGATTTATTCCCACAAAGCACTTTTAAATTTAAGAGGAAAACATCCTCAAATGTTGGCCATAACACAGAGAAGTAAAGGTTGCAGCACAGTTGCTTGCAGACAGTTCTGAAGGAATATTCTGTGCATTACCATGATATTTACTACATGAATTATATGTAAATCTGTGTTCAATGTATACACCCATTTATTGTACAGCGTCACAGGATATGTTGGCACTTTATAAAGAAGTGAAAATAATAATAATACCTGTCAGTGCTTGGAAGCCATTCACTTTGACAAGTTCTAATATTATATCCATCTCCCAAGTGAGATGCTATCACCCAGTCTGCCATTACCTAAATAGCTACAAGGTTGACAGAAATCACAAATATAGTATTTTGAATATAAGACTGAAAATACACAGGAGGAGTGGCAGAACTACTGGGGTGCAGAGGGTGCACCTACTCAGGGCCGGTCTGAGCCACCAGTTTTAGACCAGTGGCAAAATTAAGAGTTTCAAACAGAAAAGTCACTAATATATTAATAATATAAAACATATATATATATATATACTATTTGGCAAACATTTGACTTTAAAAGCCAAGTCACAACTATCAGACCATATTTTAAGCTCACACTAGAGGGATTTTGCACGTGAGATAAAAAAAAAAAATAAAGAAATAAACATTAGAGCTGCTAGACTTAGCAACTGACATATGAAGGCAGATATAAGTGCATACAATGTTAAAATAAAATAGGCACAAAATTGTTTCAGTAACTATAGAAACAAGTTAGTTGCTATGGGGTTACTAGACCTGAAGCAAGCATGTCATCTATTTTTCCTTTTTTTATGGGGGGGGGAAGATTTTCTAGTCACCCCCTTCATCTTTAATAACCAAGCCCATAACACCCCTGATCTGCCCAGTTATGCCCTGTCCCACCCCACAGCCCCTTGTATAAATGAAGGAGACTAACGAAAAAGTCAGGAGGGTTATTGAGTTTCTAAGTAACAATGTGTGTGAATGTGTGTGAACACGCGCAACTGGCCCCAGGCCTGATCCTAATTGGGTTAAGTCTTTTTTTAAAAACACATATACTCTATTGACAATTAGATTTGCATAGTTCATTTTGTTTAGTAAATCTTTTGAGAATGGCATATCCTGCATAGAGATCATCATTTATCTCTATGTTTGAATTTATTCATTTGCAGTTATTATTAGGCCCACTGATGTACTTTATCAAGCAATAATTTTCAAATTTTCATACACAGCATTAACTTGTATTTCCAAAAAGGGCAAAACACTTTTTAAAATTACAATTTAAAAAAAACACTGTTAAAGTGGACCTGTCACCCAGACATAAAAATCTGTATAATAAAAGTCCTTTTCAAATTAAACATGACATCGAATTTCTATTTTTTATTAAAGCATTTTAAAAACTACAATTTTAAAAACACTATTAAAATGGACCTGTCACCAAGACATACAAATCTGTATAATTAAAGTCCTTTTCAAATTAAACATGACATCGAATTTCTATTTTTTATTAAAGCATTCATAGCTGTTGTAAGCTCATTTAAACATCTCAGCTGTCAATTAAATATTGTCCGACTCCTCCACTATGCTTTAGGCATAGAGCCGGGGCAGACAATTACTTTCACTTTCCATTCAGCACTTCCTAGAAGTCACTTCTCTCCCAACATTCCCCTGTTCTCTTAAACATTTAATTGTGTGGCCAGGGCATGGGGATGGACATAAGGTCCACCATCGTGGTCCCCAAACAAGATTCTGTTTGATGCAAGGCTTGTCTTAATAACAGAGTCCACAAAATGGCTGCTGCCTGCTTGCTATAAATATGAATTCCCAGACTGAAGGAAACAAGATTCAACTATTTTATATTGTGTAATTAAAGTTCATTTTGCTTGACTAATTTGATAAAATAGAATTTTGAATATTTTTTTGTGGTGACGGTCCCCTTTAAGTGCAAGTCTTTTATATGTTACAATGTACATACCTGAACACTTATGCAAGTTATGTTTATTTTCATGTGTAGAGCGTTTGTTAATTTATTTACTTGCGCTTTAACTGCTCTTAAACCATAGCCATCAATTATCATATATTACACAGCATTTTTCACCAAGAATGATGCTTTCCCTACTGCCCATGTGTCTGCATTATGTACTGTATTTAAGCCTGGAACATTAGGAATTTAACAGCTTACTTTTTGCAGAAAAAATAACTAGACGTTTTGTAGTTAACCGGAAAGACATTCTACAACACTGTCTGCTCCCAGAAAGTCAAAGAAATCAGCAGTAAGATTGGTCTAGCATACTGCATTTAAAATAATGAAAGCACATATTTGTTGCTATGAGTTACCTAAACTAGGATGAACTATGATCTTGCAACTTGCAAAGTGTACCATTATTTGTCTTTTTGTAAACTTTTGTAAACTATAATGACAGACTTCACAGTCGTTCCGTGCTCTTGGCATCTGTGATATTGCCTTTTGACACAGCCTCACTGGGATCCACTCTTTTCAGCATTGCACAACTTTGTTTTATGTCCCTGTCAACCTTTTTGAAATATGTTGCTAACATAAAATTCAAAATGAGCAGATATAAAAACAATAATATTTCTCAGTTTTATTGTCGGATATGCTGTCAAAATTTGCAATTAAATATAGGATTGAAATTATTTGCAATGCCTCCCATTCTCTTTTTAATTACATTTTGAAAATGGGGTTGTAGTAGAAGCCAGAGTAAACTACTATACCTAAAACAGCTTGCTATTCAGTCACATATTTGACCAAACTACTAAAAATACAACAGCTCACAGCTTTATCACATTCAAGACTTTTGTCAGGGCTTCTCTGGAATTCCCTCCCGTGTCACATTATCCCAATCTTTAATTCTGCAGCTTTTAAACATTCTTTAAAAACACATTTACCCTCATCTAGTTCAGTCCTCATACATGATACACCACTGATCCCCAACCAGTGGTTTTTAAGCAACATGTTCCTCACCAACCTCTTGGCTGTTGCTCCCAGTGTTCAAAAATCAGGTGCTTATTTTTAAATTCCTGGCTTGGAGGCAACTTTTGTTTGTATAAAACCTGGTGTACTGCCAAAGAGTCCATAGAGGGGCTACTAAATAACCAATCACAGCCCTTTTTTGGCACCCCAGTAACATTTTTCATGCTTGTCTTGCTCCTTAAATCTTTTTACAATTGTGTGGCTAATGGCTAACAAAAGTTAGGGACCTCTGTGCTACACTATAAGTCACTATTACCTGCTAAATAAAATACTCAGTGCTGTGTCTCTCACTCCTAACCTTGCCCATTCCCACACCTTACATTTCAAACCCCTCTTCTCCTTTAGGGTAATGGCATAGGAGGAATTTTGTTGCCCCTGCAAAAATAAGGCAGTGACCCATTTTCTAATGATAACTTGATACAGCAATTACAATGATATTCTGTGGAATTCAAATATAAATTGACCCAATTAGTGAACTACTTTTTCTGAATGCTATTCTGGGAGTTGTATCACCTGCATTCAAGCAACAAAAAGCCATGTGTGCCATTACCCTTAGATTGTAAGATCTAATGACCAGGTCCCTCTTTATACCCTGTATTTGATGTAATTACTACTGTCTTATGTTCACCCTACTATTGTTCAGTGGTTCAGGATACCTTGGCGCAACATAAATGTTTCTTAATAAAAACATTCTATTCACATCCTATTATTCCCCTTCAAGTCTGCCAGTCAAAACATTTAATGGTTGCTTAAGCTTGCTAAAAGTCCAACAGAAGAACTGCAGAACAAAAAAAGCATCACAAAAATTTGTATAACACGATCTTCATACTACCAAGGAGTACTGGTGATAAAGGTGTGAATCATTTCATGTTGCTTTAAATTTGCTGTAATTTAAAAGCAACAGTAACATCAAAAATTAAAGTAGTAAAGTGTTTTCTGAAGCAAACAAATCAGTTTTACCAGTGCAGGGCAACAGTACATTATATTTTCATTACTTTAAAATACTTTCATTTTTTGATGTTACTGTTCCTATAAGATGTATTAATAGCCCATGGTCAGCATGCTCCATCTGAAAACACACATTAGAATTTTTACATTCATCTTTTAAGGCAATGGCATGCAGATTTTTGTCTTTGATGGCACCAGAATGTCCAAAAGTCACAGTCTCTGTAAGTTCCTTTAACGTACTTCCATAAAATGTACACAGTGCAAATAGTGGTGGAAATTTGGGTAGTTTCAGCACTGCCTCTTGTATAACTAAAATACAATAGGACTACACTTTACTTTTTTTACATGAAGCAAATAGCTTAGAAACAGGTAGCTCACTAGGCTCCTGTTTCGTTTATTTATATTTTCTCTTTTGCTGGTTTCTTTTTTCTATTTTTATGGAGGATTTTGTGTATTTCAATTCCAAAGATAAAATTAAAAAAAAATAAATCATGCAGATTTTGAAGGCTTACTTTGCAACAACAAGTTTGCTTTCAGTCCATAATTGTACTCTACTGATTACATACAAAATAGCCTTTGTTTCCTTAAACAGAAGAAGAAGAACAACGAGACTTACCTGTTCCTGGCAAGAAGCACAAAGACAAAAATATCATATTTTTTTGGCCAGCTACATGAAATGTAAACACATCCTTGCTTGTAGGAGGCTAAGGTGAAAGGAAGGTGATAAAATATTACATACAAATACTGTGCATACACTAAGTGCACCTTTGCACCTGGATTTGTATGCTATTTTTCTAATTTCCCAAGGCAAGGCTATTCTATTTTTCATAGTTTTTGAAGTTAAATAAAAAAAAAAAAACTAGCAGGCAAGCTATGTTCATAATTAGTTTGTTTTGGCTGCAACGCACACAAATAATTTGTGTAACAGTAACAACTGACAGAGTAGTACCATCCTGACTATTACAAAATATTTATAGGAAAAATATATCCTATATAAACACACACACACAACTTGTGAGCTCTGGGGTAGGGACCTCTCTTTTCTTGTGTCTCTTACTACATGGCACTTCATTTCCATATATTTATACTTATTTATTTTATTTATTAAAATGCTTGACCCTTACACCTTAAATAAAGTTACACATACAGTTCACACAAATAAATATATATTTATAAATGCAGGTTTTTGCCCTGTTATTTTGACTTTGCACATTCTGGCTTAAAAGTTAGTTGCAATATCTACACTCCTGAATGTAGCCATCACAAGGAGATGCAGCTGATTGCAAATTTAGTTGTACCAAAACGAATTATTGATTTTGTTAACATTAATAGCAACAGAATTGCAAAGAAATCTCTCAGAAATAGCACTTGACTCACCAATGAACTAAAAATGCCAGATGTTTTGTGAGGTATGACAATTGTTTTTGTAACCAAATATATAAACTATCTTTCAATATTAACTACAAAGTCTATAAAACATACAGACAGGTTATGTGAATGTGATAGGGACCTTAGACTAAATTCCACTGGGGCAGGTGAATGATGTATAATCTCTGTAATCACTGTGGAATAAGTCTACACTATATAAAGAATAATAATAATAATATTGTGAACATGCCTAAAGGCAAAAGATATGTAGCATTGAACGGTAACTAAACATTTTTCCATTCAAAATTTAATTTCGGGTGTATAGTTTTCCTTTAATGAGATCTGACGACTCACAGGTTGTAATATTGTGCCATTGCCATATGAACACAAGAACTAATGTCAATTTGAAATTTAGAGGTCACCTCAGTCAAATACTAACAGGTAATAATGACAATAAGTTAATAATAAGTCAATTCCTCCCAGGAGCAGGGTGTCCTAACATTACTGGGTGAGTTAATGAAAGCAACAAACCCATTAAATTAGATTTTGTGGGTCAGTATTTTGCTAGGACCTATCTCCATTAACAAAATTACATACTTTCAGGTAATAAGCAGCTACAAAAACACTTAAAGTGGCAATAATGTCTGATAATCATAATCAAAAAAATTTAAATAATCTTCATGGGCGTTAACCAACTTCTGATAGCGTGATGGGACTCTCTGTTTGCAATATACACACCACTTTAGGAGACAATTTATGCAGACACCAAAATACCTAAGATACTCTCAAGGTTAAAGTATGCATACCACAACTTCATTTCCATGCAAGTGGCGAGAGTTTACATTATAAAAGATATCTGTACTTGACATTTGACAGCAAGAGAGCTCTGCTATGTAGTAATAAGGAATGCTCACAGAATACCCCCCAAAACAGGTTTGTGATACTGATGGAGCAACACAAGTTTAACAGGTTTGCAGATACTGACGGGTTTCATGGACTTCTGATTCAAAACAAAAACTATTTTGAAATACACTGGTATAAAACAGTTTTTTGCTGCAAAGTATAGTGCCATAAGACACCAAGTCTGTAACTTCCCGAGTAGTGCACGTTTTTCAACAAAAAACTGAATTCCCAAACAGCTTCATGAAACAACAATCATTTCAAGACTCTGGCTCTGGTTGCTTGCAGCTGAATATTCCGTAGGCAGATGGGTTTGAAAAAGAAGAATTCCTGTACAGAAATGAAATTATACACAGCTGCCTCTGTGAGGGAGGGTGGGTTTACACAAAGTCTCTCTGCTATAAAAACATGTCCTTTGAAATTGTGTTGGAAAGGAGACATAGGGATTTGGAGGACAAAAGCCTATTAATGTAGTGTATAAAGCCCTATCATCATGATATGCATTAGCAAGGAATAGGGGTACGTCTGTTGCAATACAGACATAGAAGTTATTTTAAACACACCCATGTTTAATTTCCTTTTTCAAAATCGAACAGCTGAAAATTTTCTGGGACAATGATTCCCACGTTCTTGGGGAAGAAAAGCAGATTGGTGCCAAATAATTGATTGCTTAGGCACGGCTTGTTGAAATGATTTGAATGCAAAAGCAAATAGAAAACAAAGCGCAGATATAGAAAACACTTGTTATCTTAATGGGACATTATCATTGCATGGTTTCTATGTCATACAGAGGGATCTCTTGACTGACTTACTGAAATGCATCGTCAAGGGATACAGATACTGTAAATGCACCATAGGGAAAGTGTTTGAAAGTGGTCTGTAATTATTCAATTGGAGAAACAAAATCTATGAACAAATAAAATACCCAAAAAAGGTACATGGAAACCTGAAAGCACCTGGCCCTTCAAATTAATTTGAATCTTCACATGTATTTGCAGCAAAGGTAATCCCATGAAAAATCTCTCATTACACATTTTCGGGCATCTATAGCCCCCACAGATGATAAAGCACCCGTCTGTCATTACCCTAAATTATGTTTTCTGTGTCTGTATATGTGATACAGACTACGCGCAAGTAAATGTGGCCATCACACTAAAGGAACCTTCCAAGTCCCAGTCTGAGCCTCCTGCTTCTAAACTATCCCAAAAAGTCTCTCAGTATAAAACATAAATAAACCCTGCAGCTGGAAACCCCTATGGTAAGTTCTAAGGTTTTCCGCCCTTCTGTATTATTATGTACTAGACATTAAGCCCGTTAAATTAACGGGCGCTAGAACATATGTAGTCAAACATTTATAAAAACAATTGTTCTAGTCTAAAAAAAAAAATCGCCAGAGACGGTCCGTGGAGCACATGCGCAGTAGCGCAATCCCACGGACACAGGGACTGGACGCAGAGACACTTCAACTTTATTATATAGGATATGCAGTGCGGCTTCCAATTCAGGCACAGGGAGTTACACCCATAAAGCCAACACTCAAAGTGCTGGTGTCATAGGTACAGGTAAGTCAGATTCACAACAACCTGATGTGGGTATTGAACTGGCCTGAGCCCCATGAATAATAGGGCTCTGCATAGGAATGGAGCCCTTCTTTTCAAAGTATTTCACTTATCATTATGTTATGTATGGTGCAATACTTTTTTTTACTTACAAAATGTATGTGGCAGGAGGCTTGCTGGCCACTGCAATAAATGTATTTCTTACATATTATATCTTAGACCTGGCATCGCCATATTGCATATTATTGTATACAGGCTTAGCATTTGTTTAATGACTTTGAGATCACCTGAAACATTTCCTGTGAAGGCCTGGACTGGCAATCTGTGGGTTCTGGCAAATGCCAGAGGGGCTGCTGTAAGATGCCATAGACAGTCACTATTTATTGGGCTGGGGGAGGGGGCTGTATGGGCCTGTCTGTACTTGAAATGCCAGGGCCTATTTTGAATCCCAGTTCATTCCTATTCCTGCGAATGCCCATGACTGCCCATTAACTGGATGATGAGTACATGGATTTGCTGCATCCCTCGAATTAAACAGATACACCATGAATTCACAACCCCAAGATGCAAAGACAATAGAAAAGTTTTATTTTTGTGCAAAAGTTAGTGAGCTCTGTGTGGCAGCCAAAAACAACGGACTCAAGTCTAAAAGGATTTTTTATGCACCTAAAAGTCAAGTTGGCCAAATCTGCTGCCATTCAGGAGAAAGTTTTTGTCAAACAGTTCAGTATTTGTATAGGGTGATTCTATTCATTCAAAAAACAGCAGGCTAGCAACCCCATAACCTGTCTGTGTATCTAACCTGGTCTGAGCACACACAAGAAAATGAGGGTGGGTCAACTTAGCAAGGCGATCTGTAGCCAAAATGTAAATTGCACAGTGCTTCAATAAATAGGATTTATTACAGCAGCCATATGAAAACGTAATCTAATTACAAGATGTTTTAGAAGGACTTTCGAAGCCGTTTGCTGTTCACGAACGTATGTTTATCTTAAGTTGAGTTCACTGCAGCTGCATGAATTGTGTGTAGTAGAATCATATTCCAAGGATCTTGCATTGTTTCGATGTAATGGTTGGCAAAAACAAAGTCAAGAGGGGAGAGAAGAATTTTTGCTTTTGTTTTGTTTGTTTTTTTAGTTCTTCTAGCCTCCCCCTAAACGGACATGCAAAAGGCAATTTTCTCACTTTGCTCAATTTTTTAAGATGTAGATGCTACATATACAATTTTATGTGCAAGATACATCTGCATTTACTTCTATATCCAAGAGTCTAATGGTATGCAGCACTGATCATCCATCAAGTAGTTTTAAAATGAGTTATAATTCAACAGGTCAACCGAGGAAGTCTACATGTTGGATAACCAAGATATACAATTACGAATAGGTGTTGTAGTGATTTGCCAGTGTTTTTTAACAGTCTAGACAATTTTAAACATTGTAAAAAGTTTTTTTTAAGGAACAGGACAAGATATTTTCTTTGGTTATTTTATAGAACCAGACCTCAATTTCAGACAAAACCTAACTGATCTGCCGCCTAAACATAATATTCTGTATAATAAAAGTCCTTAAGCTTGAAACTCATTTTTTTAAATTAAAACATTCATATTTATTATAGATGTATTCAAAAACCTGAACTGTGAACCAAATATTGCCTTCCCCGCCTCTAAGCCTCAGGCATAGCAATCACTTTCCGTTCTGCGCTCCCTAACATTTCCCCTTTTTGCTCCTGCAGCAAAAATGCCTTATTTCCCCAACACAAATCTTGCATAAAGAATTCAGATTCAGCCAAATTCTGAACGAATCCCAAGTATTGCAGTTATGATGAACAAGCATTCTTGATCAGCTGTGGACTATCAATGTGACTATTTTTTCATTGTTCATTTTATTAAAACATACTATGTCATGCTCTTAGCAAAATGAAATCTAACATGAGGCCATTTAGAACAGTTAAAGAGTCAAGTGTGATAAGTGTTCTCCCCGGGAAGTTTTTGCCAGATGGACCCCTTGCATTTTTTCTTGATTGGCCTGCACCTCACACTCGTTATTAAATTTTTTTTTTTTTTACAGAAACCTTCAGGACTACATGCTGTATTTGCAGATTTGTGCAGTCCTATTGGCTTCTGTAAGTTATATATTTCATAATGCATGTGAGGCCACTGAAATTTGGAATGCTGCCCATTACTGCTTAGTAAGAAGTTGCAAGCACTAATTGATATGCACCATAGTGATTCAAACTGAATTTAGTGTCCATAACAGCAGAGCATCAACATATCAGATAATATTTATGTAGCAATACTCACTACACTACTTCACTAATAATACACAAAACTAGTATACAGTGCAAATTTTAATAATAAATGGTATAGACAGGGAAAAACAATGCAACGGATAAAAATAGATATGGTTACAAAGCTTTATTGCAACATGTTCAGATACACAGGAGGAAGGAGGTTCCTTTTCCCATAGCAATTTGCATGGCAAAAAAGCAACTGCAATGTGGCCATAAAAAGGTACTCACTTCTCCTTTGTTCAGTGCCTTTGTGTTCCCATGACAGCTGCCCCCTCAAAAAAATAAAATAAAACATTTCCTCAATTACATTTTAGAAGAGTTAACTTATGGCTTACATGAAAAAAAAAACGGAAACACTGTCTGTTAATAGCTTTTCCAATCTGTGTATACCCAAGCAGACGCCGATCATTCTCTTCCTATAACAAACACTGCGCTGAAAAAACAAATGCTTTATTTAATACGGCTGTTATAAGCAGCTGCAAGTATAGAGTGTGGCCATATATTGAGAATTGAATGGGGGAAGAGGATTGGATTTCCACCAGACTACAAAGCATGAAGACGAAATTCTACCCTACACATTTTACTTGGCCAGTGCTGGACCTTGCAAGGCAGGAGATTTGAAGCGTGGCATATGGAAACTTCTACAGTAATGTCAGGATGCCAGGAAAATGTTAGAGAAAATATAACACTTAACCATGCCTACTGAATTCTACCAAGAAGGAGTAAATGTAAAAAAAATCTACAACAACAGGAACCTGAATGGAAAGTTAAGTATCAGCCATGACTATTCCATTAGAACAAGCATTCCATGTTGCTTTGAATAGTGCCAGGCTTGGAATGATGGGAAGGGGCTTGGGGAATTACAAATGAATTTTGTTTCTCTACTTTGGTAAAATCTGTGCAAAATATCTTGCAGCTCACTGCAAAGCACTATATACTTGCCCACGAGGTGCATCAGTAAATGACATTTTCAATTTAGACTGATCCAGTAGGACCACAGTATGTTGTTGAAATTCATCACTCAAGGTGGTCATCCAAATCTCCCAACAAAATCTATTAAAGCTGTGCTGCGCTGTGCTGGAGGGAAACAGTTACTATTTACCCAAAGCTGAAAAATCCTGGGAAAAGATTGAGTGGTACGCCGAGCAGCCACCTGACTATTTAACACTTGGCTGGTAGTCAGTTTTAATCATGTGCACATGCTGCTTGAAAAGTACATTTCAATATCTTAAGATTTCTTCTTTTAGGGGTGCTTCCTGGGAACAAATGTAAGATTTTATTATTTCATGACAGTATAAGTGATAAGCATTACCTGTTAGAAAATAGGCAAAAAAAATTGTAATATGACGCAGAGACTAGTGATGAGCAGGCCAGCCCGACATCTGTTGGACCCATGGGTCAGGTCAACTTCCACACATTTTACTGGTCTGCTCTACAACTTTACTCTGCTGGCTTCCAGGCTCCATTTATAGGTGCTCCTGCCCAGCCACCTTTCATGATATCAGATGTGGGCAGGTTGGGAGCAGATCTTTAAAGTGAGGTGCCAGCCAGTTATTTTTCTCTATTGGAGAAAGACATGTTTTGTGCAGAAACCATTTCATCCTTACAGAAAATACAGACAGGGGGCTGGCAGGAGAGAAATGCTAGTTATGGAAACTATCTGGCTGAAAACATGGTGGGGAAGGAGGTATGAGAGCAATCATGGTGGAGGTGGTGTGGAGGGGTTTGAAAGCAACCGGCAATGGGGGAGATGAAGGTAACTGGAAGGGTGGACTAGCACTACTGCCAAATATAGTGTTTTTAAAAACATATGCTCTTGACTAAATTTCAACATATAAGGTAGGATACTTAAAATGATTAAAAAAAATTGCGGCTTATAGAAACTCCAACATGTAAACTAGTGATGTGTAGAGGTGTTGAGACTCAAAGGCACATTCTGGTCACAAGAGGGAAAGGGTTGTCTGTTTAGTTGGGTTCGGATAGGTGGAAGGAGCAGATGCCCAAGCTTCTACTTGCCCCTCCTGTCCAGCTTTTTCCCCTGGCCACCTCCCCCTTGGTGACATTAGTGGTGGGGACCTTCTCTTTCTGTGATGTCACACACTAACAGTAATGTAACCCATGTGATATACAAATTTCTGAACACATTAAAATAGGCAACTACATTTTTCTTCTCAATATTATTGTAGTTAGGGGATTTTAAAAACATCTAGAAAAATCATGTTGCAAAGTACAAGTTATTTTATCCCAGGACTCCAGGGGAAAAAAACAAAATATCATGAATACAAATGGCACAAGTCTTGTGGCATACACAGCAGCCAAAATATCAACTGCACATACGTTCTTCCATGGGTAATACTTCTACTTCTCCAAACAACACTCAGAGTAGTACATTCTAAGCTTTGAAAACTCCCGTATCGGTAAATGAATACTATGCTACTATAATAACCCAACCTATGTGGTATGCCGAGGCCCCAAGTCATGCATTAGAAGTAGCATAGGTGGATGTTCTAGGCCAGGCATGTCCAAAGTGCGGCCCGGGGACCAATTGCGGCCCATTTTTAAATTTACACCGGCCCTCAGCCTCCATCATGAAATTAATAATAATGAGGCCCCCAGCACAGTGCGATCAGGAATCCCATAGCAGTAATATTAAGGCACATTAGTGAAATGATGTGCCACTTGGTCTATACTGCTACCTGTGTGCTGAAGGTGTTAGCAATGGACACTTACTGGCACATAGAGACGCGATGTTTTCGCATACTTCTTTAGCGCTGAAGGTGTCAATAGACGTACTGACGTGCCAGTACAGTAAACTAAAGAAGTATGGCGTCACTACGTAGTGTTATGTGTCTATTGCTTACACCTTGTGCAGTGGCAGATCATTTCACTAATGTGTCCAAATATTACTGCTACGATTACTCGATTCCTATAATTTAATGTAAATGGTTCAAAGAATGTTGGGCTGAATAGTCGGCCCGATTAGGATTAGATAAAATTATGCATTTGAACTGCGTTTACAAATAATACAGACAAACATATATTGATAGCTGAGGTCATATTTATAAGGAGTAAAGGAATTAGGATTGTATTATGGAATATTTGACAGTATGATTCTGCCCCTAAAAACAATTAGAGGCTGTGTCGACATAATGGAACATCTAAAAAAATATTCTCTTTGTCTCTCCGGATATGCTATGGCTTTAGTATCACTATATGTCTGTTCAATGAGGGTAAACCTACCAAAGTGGTTATAGTTCAGGGGCCATCTATACATTATGTAAGAGATAGAGCTGTGGAGTTGGAAGAAATTTTGCGTACCTGGAGTTGGCGTCTGCAAAAATGCGCCGATTGGCTCCTAATAAATAAATATTCCATAGATAATAGTCATAATAAAGTATTTTTCTGCTGTAAGTATTAAGCCCAGTGCATAGTTGTTTCACTAGTGTGAAGTCCAACTGAGCTATTATAACCTTATTGTTTTAATGTTTTTGTCATTTGATAAAACTTTTTTTAAGGAATGTTTGTAGTTTCTTTAATAAATAAAATAAAAAGCCACAATGACATAGGCTTCAATATAGATTTAGGCCCAAACTTGAACAGTATCTTCATTCATTCTGACCGTGACAGGTTTGAACGGCCAATAGGACAGTGAGTCAGTAGTTTTTTGGTTTATTCCCAAAAGCAAACACCATCATCATATAGCTTTAGAATTGCCGAGCTTTGGCAGTAATGAAATGCTTTGTATGTTGTGTTCTTTCAAACAACATAGAAAATACATTAGTATATTAAAAACAGAGGAGTCATCCTTCATTTACATGACCGTGTTCTAACTGTACAATATAGGTTGACAAACGAATGTATTTCATGTTTTTGATGCTGAATGGATAAATACTATACTGTACACAAATGTCTAAACTTTTCAGAAATAAAAATATTTAAAAAAACAAAAAAAACAAAACAGGAGTCAGATACCATAAACTGAGGAGCCGGAGGACTTATGTACCGACTCCACAGTCCTGAATAGCATGTACTGAAGTTATCTATTCTGTGTCTAAACACAGTAATGAGAAGTAAAATATACAAGAGGAATTATTTCTAAATGTTATTATGCAATTTATAACAGTTACCATCCAAAATGTAATCACCCTATGTGAATCCATAAATGTAATTTATGTCAAGTAGCTAGGGACTAGATTTTTCAGGTATGGGATGCCTTATAAGGAAACTCATCCAGAAGGGTGAAAATTACAGGAAGGCCATCTCCCAGGGAGTCCGTTTTAAGCAATTAATTCTAATTTTTAAAAATGATTTTCTTTCTCTCTGAAATAATAAAACAGTACCATGTACTTGCTCCCAGCTAAGATGGGTGAATCCATATTGGTGGCAAACCAACTCCACTGGGTTTTTAATGTTTACCTGATTTTTAGCAGCCTTGAAGTATGCAGATATATATTATCATAAGCATCCCTTATTCAGAAAAAAACAGGTCTCAATCATTCTGGATAATAGATCTTATAGCTGTACTGTACTGGAAATATTGCTACTTATCGGTCCACGAAAATTACTAAAAACCATGTGCATAAAAGAACCAGAAATTGCCCTTTAGTTAGTGGTTGCCAAACCCTGGGCTGCCCCATAAGATGTCTTAGTGCAGTGGAATGGCAGGGGCAGCCTGCTGGAGAAGTAGATTACTGGATATCCTTGCAACTATAAAAAAGTGATTGTTACTTTTATAAAATTTTAAATTTATTATGAGATAAGGGGGACCGAGCAAAATGTTTGACCAAACCAATGACCTGAACTAGAAGTCTAAAGACCTCTCCTCTAAGGGCCAATGCATGCAGAACATTTTAACTGTCAACCAAAATGAACGGTTAGTGTCACAAGTAAGTCTGCACAAGGGATTATCATACAAAACAGCAGCGCAAAAACCCTGTATAGAGGTCTTATTCCTTTAGTGACTAGCACAATGTAAATGTTCCCCCCAGTAATACCATGTTGTGTGCACTGAAAACAAGGAAATTGTGTTGAGGACAACTGTTCGCAATCCTGAACAGAAGCTTTGAAGGGTATTGATTTTTATTATCCCCTATGCAGCTTTTTGGGGCACATAATGACTGCATAATGCAGCACCAAACAAATGACTACATCAGCTTTTATTTAGAGATGTCCAGTTAGTACACTTCAACATTAGCAATGCAGCAAAACAGATATTTAAACACACAATGTTTTATACACAGTAAAACAAGACTACATTCTAACATGCAACATCCAAGAACAGCATAAACCAACACAATTGTGATGTAACCTCCTCCTTTCCAACACGTAGGAAATATATATATATATATATATATATATATTATTACACATATCACACATAACCCACACACAGAGAAGACAAGAAAGATACACATACGGCAGTAATCCCAAGCCCAATAGATGATCCTTAAGAAAATCACCTTACATCGACAGCTTCATTGCAATGCAATCTGTTCTCTTCCCGTCCAGATATATAGTCTGGTGAACGAGAGGCTGCCTGGTAATACTACAATCTCTCGTCCACTGAATACTAAGTGGGAATCAGGGTCTCCCCTCCCACACATGGTTTTTCATACTGCACAATCCAGGCAGAAAGGCTGTAGCTCTGAGACAGTTAGGAACAGATTGTCTGATATTGTAAAAAATAAGATAGCACTATGCGTATCTGTGATGCTTGTGTAATAGCAATGTGTTTTTATGTAGCTTATGTCAGGTTAAAGAGATTTTTCTATGTACAAGTGATGAAACTCAATTAGACACATACTCAGTGGACTGCAAGCCCAGTGCCATGAATGCAAAGCAAGCTGAAGAAATGAACACGTTAATGATACATTAACACTCAGTCACTAATGGTTGTCATTTTGTACAATGTGAAAAAACATAGTACGAAAACTCAAACTCATTATGGGAGATAAACTGTTTGTTTCACCCACAGTGTTAGTTGCTGCTATATTCTCCCAATTCTAGAGCAATGTCTTGGTTTATCAACAAAAGTAGTTACTATGCCAGACTTATACATGAGTATAATGATCTGTAGGTTTCCTACAAACATGCTCCATCACTGCCAATACATTAGGTCACAAGCCCCAGTTATAATCTGATTCTGACAAAATAAATTGGTGCTTCTAAGAAATTGTTATAGGGAACAAATTACTGCATAACATGTCATTTGCAACCTCCTTCTCAGTGACTGAGCTTGTCAAAAGACAGACCTGGGAGAGTGGGAGTGCAAAAAACAGATGTGGGACAGCTAGTGCAGGTTGGCCCTGTTAACTGTTACTTCTTCGAAAAGAGAAGTTTTGTAAAGAGCTACTCTGTTCTTCCTAATCTAGGCAATCCAGTTAAACCAGGGTTGTCATCAGTAAAAAATGTAGATGAGTATTGAACCCTGACAAAATTAGGCAGCAATTCCTTAGGAATAATTTATGCATCTGATCTCATGGTGCCTGAAATAATGTGAATTTGAGGTAAACGTAAATGTAGTTCAGTGCTCTGCCATAGAGAGTCCATTAAATATGTTCTGACACACAGAATAGGCAGTTTGTTTAAATATGTTTATGCCCCTTGTTTAAGATGGGTTCAATGAAGAGGGCAGAGAAATTGAAGCTACTCCATGTTTGGTCCTTGCGAGGTCGATAATTAGAGAACAATATTCCACAGTCCCCCATTTGTTGGACTGTTTTGTTAGGAGGAGTCCACTGTGTGGGGTTAGGGATTGAGTTATCTGCAAATTTGTAATCCAATTATCTGCCTTGCAAGGGCCAACCATGGAGTATCATATTTATGTGATTAAAGGAGATAGGTTATCAAAACATTCGTACTAGTTAAAAAAGGGATTTAAAACAGCTATCAGTCATACATTGCCTACCCTGCCTCTATGCCTCAGACATAAAGGCAGAAAATTGCTTTCACTTTTCATTCTGCATTTCCTCAATGCCATTGCATTATTCACATTCCCCTTCCCTCCTCACTGTCTATAATTATGTAACATGGGCATGAGCATCAGGTCCCCAACCTGGTGCATAAACAAGATTTTTATAGGATGATGAGCTTGGCTTAACAAATGGCGTCTGTCTGCTTGCTGTGATTGTGTGATTCCAAGACTGAAGGAAACGAGATTTAAATAATTTATATGAAGCAAGTAAAGTTTATGTTGCTTGGGGTGACAGGTCCACTTTAAAACAACAGGCACAAAGAATGTTCAGCACAAGCCATATTCACTGAACTTATGTTTAACAAGGGGGTGTGCTGCCTATTAAATACATTATGTGTACCTGCCTAGGAACTGGACAGGAGCAACATGACTAAAGGGAGTAGGGTTTAATGAATTAAAAGGGCATTTCCACACATAAACCTTGCAAGATACAGGTTTCATGGACTAGAGGGTTACACAAACGTTTATGGATCTTTCTGACATACTAGATGCATAATATATGCCAAACAGACTCCTAAATGAATACACAAAGCCTCTAAAGAATTATGCAAACATTGCACATATTAACCTCTCAGTGCTGTGGACAACAGGACTAATAGCAACCAGTTAGCAATCAGCTTTAAACAGATTTCCTATACACACCCATTAAACATTCTAAAAATGTGATTGCTATTTTTTAAAAATGTATTTTCTTTACTTAAAAAACAGTTTTTGGGTGGTTGACCCCTTTCTGTGATCTGAAGACAAAAATTATGCTTATAAGTTGCCATGCTAAAGCAAAGTAAATGTTAAGTTTAACGGGTCAATGAATCAGAAAAACATGCTAGATGACAATAATCACACCTGAAAAAGAGATGAGCCGAGAAGACTGCCCAATACTGTTTACACTCCTAGCAATGCAGGTTATACCCCACTAAAACAAAACAAATTGTATAGAACACACCAAGATGCCAATCAGCAATACAAGTTGTTCTAAGTTGCCCACGCATAGACGGGCAGAACACAATTCCTGACAAACATCAAGAAATCGCCTGCTCAGTATAAAAAGGAAAAGAAAAACGGCAATTGCTCGGCAATGTTTGTTCTTTTGTAGGAAGCCTGCAACATATTTAACCTAATGGTAGTGCA
Source organism: Xenopus laevis (assembly GCF_017654675.1). NCBI lineage: Eukaryota > Metazoa > Chordata > Amphibia > Anura > Pipidae > Xenopus > Xenopus laevis. Next base: position 69,227,487 of record NC_054385.1, read on the forward strand.
CATAATGATATAATCCACAGTGATGTGACTTACAGGAATGTAACACGCAGAACACTGTAATTGCACGGACTATGCATGAAATGAAAAAGCTTATAACAGAATGATTTTACTTCCAGGAATGTAACGTGCAGAACAATACCATACAGCACACCTTATAATAAACCATTTACCTTGCAGGCAAATATTACGGCAAGGAATATAAATGCATAGTGAGCGACAAAAAAGCACATGGAGCAAACTACCGAGCAATAAAGAGGCTCTCCACTACAATGCAGGGTGGGGGAGGCACAGTGCAGAGTAAGCATGCAGCGCTCCATAGAAACATAGGAATACAGCGACAGATAAGAAAATCAATGAAATAGAAGATCTGTATGATTCAGATTTATTAGAAGAACAGTAATTCAGAGTAATTCAGGGATAGGCAGATCATGTCTGCATTATATCCATTTTACTTACCTAGTGCCACGCTTGTTCCCAGCACAATGATGTAATCCCGGCACGAGTGTAAATGGACATCAGTCAGAAGCCACCAACTGCTGGGATACACGAGGATTATTTCATTAACTGTACTGCAAATTGTTGCTCATCTACACTATCAATACATGAGCAACACACAAAGCAAGGATAACGTCACTGAGTCTTTCACTCGTATTATGTCACTTAGATACAAATCACCTCGAGTAACTTAACATACAGTACAGACAGACAGACTCCAGCAATACAAGTCACCTGCACAGTGTTTTAATAAGGAGAGAAAAGTCATGCAAATCAATATACTATAGTATGATACAGCATAAAAGGTGTACAATATACTGAAATCACTCCTTTTAGACAGAACCCTGTGAAGCCAGGTTCCACAATAGATACAATAAATAGCCCACTGGGGGCAAGCTAGGTTGTTCTGGTCAATGGTCAGTTCCAAAACCGCTAAAGTCTATATGACTCTGTATTGGCTGTGGGCATTGTCTCTGCTCACTTAAAGGAAAGGTACCAAAGCAATTTATTGTCAATAGATTAGCCACAATAGTGTAATATATACCACTATTTATTCTGTAGAATGCTTTACCATACCTGAGTAAACAGTTTTAGAAGCTGTTTAGGATAGCAGCTGCCATATTCACTTGGTGTGACATCACATGCGGCCTGAGTTTCCCTGCTCAGTCATAGCTCTGGGCTCAGATTGCAGCAGGGAGGGGAGGAGGGAGGGGGAGAAAGGAGCAAACTGAGCATGCTCAAGCCCTAGCCCTGGAGGTTTAAGATGAACGAAGGAAGTCTGATACAGAAGCCCATGTATACACAATAGAAGGAAAGTAATAGTTACATAGTTACATAGTTAAATTGGGTTGAAAAAAGACAAAGTCCATCAAGTTCAACCCCTCCAAATGAAAACCCAGCATCCATACACACACCCCTCCCTACTTTTAATTAAAATTCTATATACCCATACCTATACTAACTATAGAGTTTAGTATCACAATAGCCTTTGATATTATGTCTGTCCAAAAAATCATCCAAGCCATTCTTAAAGGCATTAACTGAATCAGCCATCACAACATCACCCGGCAGTGCATTCCACAACCTCACTGTCCTGACTGTGAAGAACCCTCTACGTTGCTTCAAATGAAAGTTCTTTTCTTCTAGTCTAAAGGGGTGGCCTCTGGTACGGTGATCCACTTTATGGGTAAAAAGGTCCCCTGCCATTTGTCTATAATGTCCTCTAATGTACTTTTAAAGTGTAATCATGTCCCCTCGCAAGCGCCTTTTTTCCAGAGAAAACAACCCCAACCTTGACAGTCTACCCTCATAATTTAAGTCTTCCGTCCCTCTAACCAATTTAGTTGCACGTCTCTGCACTCTCTCCAGCTCATTTATATCCCTCTTAAGGACTGGAGTCCAAAACTGAACTGCATACTCCAGATGAGGCCTTACCAGGGACCTATAAAGAGGCATAATTATGTTTTCATCCCTTGAGTTAATGCCCTTTTTTATGCAAGACAGAACTTTATTTGCTTTAGTAGTCACAGAATGACACTGCCCAGAATTAGACAACGTGTTATCTACAAAGACCCCTAGATCCTTTTCATTTAAGGAAACTCCCAACACATTGCCATTTAGTGTATAACTTGCATTTATATTATTTTTGCCAAAGTGCATAACCTTGCATTTATCAACGTTGAACCTCATTTTCCAGTTTGCTGCCCAGTTTTCCAGTTTAGACAGATCACTTTGCAAAGTGGCAGCATCCTGCATGGAACCTATAGTTCTGCACAATTTAGTATCATCTGCAAAAATAGAAACAGTACTTTCAATGCCCACCTCCAGGTCATTAATAAACAAGTTGAAAAGCAAGGGACCTAGTACAGAGCCCTGCGGTACTCCACTAACAACACTGGTCCAATTAGAAAATGTTCCATTTACCACCACTCTTTGTAGTCTATCTTTTAGCCAGTTCTCTATCCAGGTACAAATACTATGTTCCAGGCCAACATTCCTTAATTTAACCAGTAACCTTTTGTGTGGCACTGTATCAAATGCTTTAGCAAAGTCTAAGTAAATCACATCCACTGCCATCCCAGAATCGAGGTCTCTACTTACATTCTTGTAAAAAGAAATTAAGTTAGTCTGGCAAGATCTATTACGCATAAAACCATGCTGGCACAAACTCATAGTATTATGATTTGCTATGAAGTCCAGTATCTTATCCTTTATTAACCCTTCGAAAAGCTTTCCTAATACTGACGTCAGACTAACTGGCCTATAGTTTTGAGGCTGAGAACGGGATCCTTTTTTGAATAGAGGCACCACATTAGCAATTCGCCAGTCTCTCGGCACTATGCCAGATCTCAATGAATCCTGAAAAATTAAGTAAAGAGGTTTGGCAATCACAGAGCTAAGCTCGTTAATTACCCTGGGATGAATACCATCTGGCCCTGGACCTTTGTTAATCTTAACATGTTCAAGTCTCTTTTGAATTTCATCATGTGTGAACCATGCATCATTAGTTGTATTACTAGAATTGGGAGTGTTAAGAAGGAAACCTTCACTTACTGGTTCTTCATTTGTGTAGACAGATGAAAAATACGAGTTCAGAATCTGCGCTTTTATTTTGTTTTCATCAACCAGCTGACCCCCCTCTGATAGTAAGGGTCCCACCCCTTCCTGCTTCATTTTTTTACTATTGACATATTTAAAAAATAATTTTGGATTTTTTTTACTGCCGTGTTTCTTTTGACAGAGGACTCAGAGCAGCATTACTTTGAGGTCTTACGCGTGTATTTATATAGACCTTTCTGATAAAGCTTACTTAGTTTTAATCTTTCCTTCTCCTTTAATAGCTGCCTCCAGTATAGAAAAGTAAAAAAAATTATGGAAGAAATGTTGGCAAAAAAATGTAACTTAGTAGATAAATTACCACCTAGAAAACATCGCTAGGAAGAGCAAAGTTTAAAAGAAGATACACTATTTATGGCCGATTTATTTATGATATAATACCACCTCCCTTAAACGGTCAGGCCACAGCCCCTTTTGGCTTCTTGTACTGGGATCATGAAGACAAAAGTAGCCCATTTAGGCCATCTTCAGTTGCACAAAATGCTCCTGTTTTGTAATTGGCCTAAAGAATTACACTACATTGCACCTCCGAGTTTATGCAAGTGCTTGCTGCCTTGACTTATGGACTAAAACTCCTGTTTAATACTGCAGATCTGACCTTCACTGTAAGCTTAGTGCTCCCAGTGAATATCACTGAATAATAACATTTTAGATTAATATTATGGCAACAAAGAACATATGGAATCCACACAATCAACATTTCCGATATCATTTTACAAATACAGGACAGCTAGATCTTTTTTTCCAATTATTTCTATGAAATACTTGCTTCCACATCCCCAAGGCTATCAGGCTATAGAACGCAGTCTCAAAATACAGGTATTATGTTACCTAAGGCAATAGTTTAAAGAAAAATATACACTCTGGAACATCACGGCACGTCTGTACATGTCATGTTTATGCTACACTTCTCTATGTAAAGAGACGTTTTATCTTCAGGAAACAAGTCTTCAGGCCACCTATCAGATGCATCATTGGTTATTACTAGCTAAAATTTTCACAGGGCAGATATGGGTATGCAGTTTTATATTTTAAGAAGAAGACACGATTCCAAAAATAAGACGCAAAGACCTATTTAGGCTTTGACGGCCCTTGTTCATATGAACACACACAGGCACATGAGAAGCAACATTGCTTCTTGGTCTTCAGAAGGACCCTAATTCAATTGGAACTAAATTATAAGATACCAATTATAGACAAAGTGCTCCAAATTTCTCCAGACATTGTCTTACAACTTCATGTAATTTTAAAACCCAAAAGGGGGGTATTGCAATCCATAGTAGAGGTATGGGACCTGTTATCCAGAATGCTTAGGACCTGGGGTTTTCCAGATAACGGATCTTTCTGTAATTTGGATCTTCAAACCTTAAGTCTACTAGAAAGTCATGTAAACATGAAATAAACCAAATAGGCTGGTTTTGCTTCCAAAAATTATATCTTAGTTGGGATCAAGTACAAGGTAATTATTTTTGAAAATGGATTATTTGAATATAAAGGAGTCTATTGGCAAAATAATTTCCATAATTTGGAGGTTTCTGGATTTCCAGATAATGGAATCCATACCTGTACCTGATAAAGTAAGACAATATAGAAATAAAAAAATAATCTCTCTTATACATTATTTTCTTTGGCAGTTATGTTAAACTGTTATTTTGTTCCTGTTAAGTTTCTATTTAAACAAAGAAATAGGTGTGTGTCAAATCGGTACAAACATTTAAAAAAAAAAAAAAAAAAAAGTCAACTAATCCACTACTGTTGGATTTGAATAAAGGAGATTTAGGAAAAGGAGAGAGGAGGACATTTAGAAATAATAACCGATTACACACTACAATCACTGTTAGACATTTGTTTCAGTGGATATTGTAATGAGAACTAGCACAAAACTTGGAAATAATCAGAAAGGGTAATGCAATAAATCAAGTGGTTTGAACTGGATTTTCCCCTTGAAAAACACTTAAATGCATAAAGTGGATTGAAAAGTAGCTAGTTATAAATGCCCTTAATAGAAGGCTGCATGACAAGAGCACAACCATTAAATTTGACACTACAAGAAAGGAGGCTTCTTATCTAGAACTATATAGAGCCAGTAAGGGCAATTAGAGATCTCTATGTTGAGAGAGGGTGTGCCTAAAACCTTTTTATAAAAATTAAGACTTAAAGGGATCCTGTCATCGGAAAACATGTTTTTTTCAAAATGCATCAGTTAATAGTGCTACTCCAGCAGAATTCTGCACTGAAATCCATTTCTCAAAAGAGCAAACAGATTTTTTTTATATTCAATTTTGAAATCTGACATGGGGCTAGACATTTTGTCAATTTCCCAGCTGCCCCTGGTCATGTGACTTGTGCCTGCACTTTAGGAGAGAAATGCTTTCTGGCAGGCTGCTGTTTTTCCTTCTCAATGTAACTGAATGTGTCTCAGTGGGACACGGGTTTTACTATTGAGTGTTGTTCTTAGATCTACCAGGCAGCTGTTATCTTGTGTTAGGGAGCTGTTATCTGGTTACTTTCCCATTGTTCTTTTGTTTGGCTGCTGGGGGGGGGGGGAAGGGAGGGGGGTGATATCACTCCAACTTGCAGTACAGCAGTAAAGAGTGACTGAAGTTTATCAGAGCACAAGTCACATGACTTGGGGCAGCTGGGAAATTGACAATATGTCTAGCCCCATGTCAGATTTCAAAGCTAAATATGAAAGAATCTGTTTGCTCTTTTGAGAAATGGATTTCAGTGCAGAATTCTGCTGGATCAGCACTATTAACTGATTCATTTTGAAAAAAATTTTTCCCATGACAGTATCCCTTTAACTTGCTGTACTGCTTCCTGTTTCATTTTTCTTATGCTCTAAAATTCTACTGAAGGCTTTTGCAAAAACTTAAAGGAGAAACCCTAAGAACCAATTTGGATAGAAACTAATTTTATATACAGAAATTTACAGCTTACAAATTCAACATCTCTGTAACAGCAAACTACTACTTGTGACATGGGCTGCAGTAACTTTGAGCTTTACATTACACTGTCAAGCTCTAAAACATGTCTAAGGGCAATGGCATACAGTGGTAGTTGTTGCTCAATGTTTTAAATGCCAGAAAATACCCTGCTATAGACAATACCGAATATAGTCTCTTCTAAAACACTTTAATCACGTAATTTCTCAAATATGCAGGTGAAGGCATTTTTAAGAAATGTCACCATTTGAGTGTTCTAGTAGACAATTCTCTGTATTGTCTATGGCAGGGTATTTTCTGGCGTTTGTACACGCAAGAAAAGGCTAAAACGATAAATAGCACCATGTGTCATTGGCCTAAAGGGCACATATTTTAATAGCTCTTGCCTGTTTCCAAATCTTACCTTGTGTATTCTTCTTATGGCTCCCAACTGTAGTCCATTTGTCAGCTACATCGATTTCTCTGCCCTAACCTCCACCTAAAGTGACCTTCTGGGCTGATTCCTGGTAGATTACTGGAGAGGGCTCAACCTGAGGGCAAAAAAGAGAGATGAAAACAATTTGAACAGGTGAATCACACTTAAGGGAAAGATTACCGCATGCTTCCCTGTTACACAATTACAACACAAGAACACACCGCCATCATCATTAAATAAAACAAGGTGCAATATTGTTCAACACAGAAGGTGATAAACAACACAAGGGCTAAATAATTTCTAGGAGAAGATAGCAAAGGATTTAATATAAATATAAACATAAATTCATACTGCCTAATTTAACAGACTCTTTCGACACTTTCATTGTGTAACAGCCTTAAATAAAGTATAAAATGACAAGGAAGGGGCCTTCTGACTCATTGCACAGGGAGATGGGAGGACAGCTGACTTGAAGCCCAGTGAATCGGATATAAAGAGATGGTGGGTGGACTAATAACCAAGTCAAAACGGAGGGAGGAAAAAACAGATCCTGATTTCAGCATTACGTGAACGCGCAGACATCCAAAGCACTATGTGAAGAGTGTACTGCATTTGCCATAACCCTTAAAGAGGATGTCCACCCGGAAACTGATTTAGCAAAATAAAAGAAAATATAATTCTAAAAAACTCCTGGAACAATGCAACAGAAGCCATGTTATTAACCTGAGTGGATTTTTGATACATTGTTTCACGTTTTAAAAGAGTAGTAAAAAAAAATGTAGTTACATTTACAAATGTAAAAATGTTAAAGTCACTGAAAATGTTTAATGCGAACAGGAAAGATGATTAAAACTACAATTTCTTTAAATTTGCAAAATACTTTTTGGGTGGAGTTCTACTTTAAGGAGTAAAAAAAACAGATATTAGATAAGTAGCAACCATTAGAATAAAATAAGTGTAGCTGTGCATCAACTATCCCACTACAGTATCTACACATTATAAATGAGATGGTTTAGCTGCAAACAGGCCACCTGAAATTACCATTAGTCTTCACTAAGAAATGCTAGCAACTGAAAACCATAACACTATAATTAAAAGTAATCATAGAATTATAAGAAAATATAGGTGAGAGAATGGAATAAAAGAGATTAGGAAAACCTAATGAATGAAAATGTGTTAGGTAAGTGAACTGTAACCTGGTATTGTTTATTTTTTAAGAAAGGCTCTTTCTTGGTACCTTCCATCTTGAATTCTATGCTGTTGCCTGGCTGCTATAGGAACTAGGACTCTAGCAACAGGACTATCATAAGAATTCCAAAAAAGAGAACAGCAAGACAACAATTCAAAACTCAAAAAAAAAATCAAAATTGTTTATTTGCATAGCCCAAGCAAGTTGTATAGCCCATTGCTTCATGGCTGGCAGGGGGTAGTCTTAGAATACACAAGCATATACAATAAATCAGAATTGAATAGCTTACAAACAATAGGAGTAGATCAATGATAAATGGTACTATAATACCACGGGCTACATCATACTATAAGTTAAAGTGGACCAGTCACACAGACATAAAAAGATCTTTTCAAATTAAACATGAAATCCAAATTCTTTTTTTTTTATTAAAGCATTCATAGCTGTCAATCAAATACTGCCTGCCCCTCCTCTATGCCTTAGGCAACTAGCAAAACACAAACATGACTAAAGAATTACATTTCTAAAATTGCTTTTTTGTTACAACATTAACACAAAGCTTTCGTCACAAATAAAATGATAACCATATAAACTCACATAAAGATATTTAGAATTTAAGGCAACAGAGCTTAACAGTATCTGTTTTTTTTGTTTTGTTTTTTAGCTTGCGTATTGCTTGGGTTTGACTATAAAAAGATAAAGTCTCACTATGACTTCTGAAGATTAGTAATAATGATCTCACCATCTGGTTTATCTTTTGGTGAGCCTTGCAAGAAAACATACACACCTATTTGACCAGACAGGAGATCCAAGAATAGAACAATACAGTGGCTCACCTTAGGCAAAAGTAAATTCTGGCTCATTTGAGAAACGGCTATAACGAAGCAGGTTAATAAATTACTCAGCTGAAACTACAGATCAGCATAAACAAACATGCAGCAGTCAAATTCTTTCCCACTCAGCTCACACCAAATCCGCCTAAGGCAATACAAACGATCAGCCTCAAATTGGTTAAAAGATACTTTATGATGCTGTCACATTAACTGGAAAAAATATAATTATATCTAGTGAAAGTAAAAGAATTTAAATTCACTTAACCACACTTTAGACTCTCCATTAATGTACAAACTGTACATTAAGGCTTTTCAGAATCTTTCTGGGAGAAGATCACATAGAAAGCATTATACATAATATTCTGTACAACTTTTCACATAATGGAGATTCTTTTAAACAATTTGTTTTATCAATCACATGTAAAATAACTATGCAGTGTATATATTTCATACTGTGACAATTCACAGTAGTGTAAAGCTGGCTATAGACGCAAAGTTTAGATCGTACGAATCGAGAAGCCCACTCAAGATGATTTTTCTGTTATCTAACCAACCAGCTTACAAGCCATGTGTCATTGGCCTTGAAATGGACAGTCAACGTCACTTTCAAGCAGACCACATTCAATACAATGTGATCAAATGACAGGTGTACAAGCTGCCAAACCATATTATCTCATGTATAGTAGAGACCAAGACAAAACATCTTTCTATCAATGCAATGTCTTAATAGGGAAATAAGAAGTCCACCTGACCTACAGGTGTTGAAAGCAAAGAAAATAGGCAGAAGATTACACCTTAGTGTAGGCTCTTGTCCAAAGAGGGTGCCAAATGCTCCTAGGAACCCTACAAAAATGGCTTGTATTGCAGATTCTTTCCAGATTCTGTAGACTTAATTTCCAGGACCAATTAGATTTTACCAATATTAAAATCTACAAGGATGTTAGCCATCAAGTCTAATGCTTCTGAAAGAACACACAGAACATCGTGAAACGATGGCTCACGTTAAAAAAAAATATATTTAAAGGGGACTGTCACCCAGACATAATCTCAGTAGTCAATTATATATTGCCTGCCCCGACTATGCCAGGCAATTGCTTTCACTTTCCATTTAGAACTTCCTGCTACTGCTCTCCTCACATTCCCCCTCCCTCCTCACCATCTAATTGTGTAGCTTGTGCATTGGAATATGCATCAGGTCCCCCAATTCTGGCACATAAACAAGATTTTGGCACGATGCAAAGCTTGCTTTAATAACAGTGTTCACAAAATGTCTTCTGCCTGCTTGCTGTGATTGTGAATTCCAAAACTGAAGTAAACAAGATATAATACACAAGAGCCATGAATATCCTGTAAATTATATCCTTATAAATGGTGCTTAATGATGTCGTCGGTTATAATAGGAGCTTAGTGATGTCATTTCTGTCACACGACTCTCTGAAACTTGTGTATTATAATAAAGTATCCCAGGTTTCAAAATATGAGGATATTAGAAGTCAACCTGGAGTTCCATGACCTGTATAAAAACGCTCTGCCTTTTGCCTCGTGTTTTTATATGGTCATGGAACTCCTCAGTAACATAATATTTTACAACATAAAAATATTATTAATTTTTTTTAGCTTGACAACCCCAATAGAAAAGAATTTGGAAATGATTTCTTAGGGAGACAGGTCCCCTTTAAAAAAAATGTATCTGCAGTTATAATTCTTTGATATATGTTTTATAGGCTCTAAACAGGAACCAAGATATATTACGGCAATAAGATGCAGGCTTTGAAGAATAGGTCTAACCCCTCCCTATTGTATTGGCATTTATCAGTTAACTTTGATCAGAGTCTTGTAAAAACAGAATTGTGCACTGCGCTGCAGGTGGGATGTAGCAAATCAGTGCAGAGGCCAGAAAAAGATTTAAAAAAAAACGCGTGGTGAATGATGAACCGCATGTTTAAAAATCGAAAAGAAAACTAAGGGCACACATCGCTTTTGTTTGCCACTGCTATCAGGTAGAAAACAAGATGTCCTGTCTGCCTGTGAGTTTCTGAGAGGAATAAATGGGAAGTGCAATATTGGACTAACATGGAGCCGTGACATAAGGACCTTATCATAGAAATGTTTTTAGAACCACCGACAGTCATCTCTCCTTGTTCATTCATACACGTTTATCAGGCCTCTTATCTATGTTCCACTATATTCTTTTTCAATTGTTTCTGCAGTCCTTTTCCTTCAGTACTGGTTATACTGCTAACAGTTACTAACTCTCTTCTACTCAAAGTATCAACTTTCCTTTCTTCCATCCACAAGCAACTCTCAGTAAATTAGAAAGTTAGGAAGATATGCAACTTAACCTGAAATCACTGCTGCATATACATGTTTATTCAAAGAATTCTTCAAGCAAACTGGCCTTTATTCAAGCAAACAAGTCTTTATCAAGTGCTCTCTCTATTTTGTTGGTTGGTTTTATCCCACTGTATAGTTTTATGTCGCCTTGGTTACCCTTTTGCTACTTAATTGTACCTTGCTCTTGGCTTCTAGTTTTCTGCATCTCATATTTCTTTAGTCAGGAGGAAATTAATATGTCTGAGGCTAAAGTTTGTCAGCTTGTATGCCTGTGTGGATGGGTAAGCATGCTCTGCCCTGAAATGTTCAATTTTAGGAGAAGGTTTATCATCAAGGGCACAGGGTCAGTGACCCCCCTTCCTATTTGAAAGAGGCACAAGAAGAAGCAATAAGATTTTTAAAAAACAATACGATCATATACCTCCCAACTGTCCTGTTTTTCGTGGAACAGTCCCAATTTTAACAGCTCAACCTGCAGTCCGAGGTTTGTTAAAGGAAAACTATACCCCCCAAACAATGTAGGTCTCTATAAAAAAAGATATTGCATAAAACAGCTCATATGTAAAATCCTGCTTCATGTAAATAAACCATTTTCATAATAATATACTTTTCTAGTAGTATGTGCCATTGGTTAATCATAAATAGAAAATTGCCATTTTAAAAAATAAGGGCCGCCCCCTGGGATCGTAGGATTCACTGTACTCACAAATATACCAACAAACCATACATGTTAGGTCACATGAGCCAATTAACAGTTGTGTCTTTTGCTTCCACACTTCTTCCTGTTACATTTAGAGCTGCAGTATATCTGGTCAGGTGATCTCTGAGACAGCACACAGACCATCACAAAATGGTGGCTCAAGGCAAGAGATGTAAAAGGGCAATATTTACTTAAATATATATTCCAGTTTGGTAAGATTCTTTAATATGTCACTTAATATGATATGAACTATCTGTTGCTTAAGTGTTCATTTTGGGGGTATAGTTTTCCTTTAATGAAATCTCTGGACTTTGTCTTTGATCTCCTGCACTGAACAGCCAGAAAAAGATACAAAGTTTCTAACTTTAGTTTTTGGCAGAGCACCCAGAATACGTCGCAGGTGCATTTTTGTGCAAATTGTTACTTTTGTAACAATTTAAGATAAGCAAAACCAATTGTAACAATTAAAGATAAGCAGGTCTCTTTAGGAAACTGACTTGCCACTTAAAGGGCAATTCATCTTCATTAGCAAAACTGTAATAAAACATAAAAACCACAGAACTGTGTTCAAACTTTCATGACCTGCCAAATTGTGTTGCCACAAAAATGGGCGTGGTGGAAAAAATTGCTGCACTCCGCGCCAAATATCCCGAACTACAGCAAACTGCAGTCATGTGGCTCTTGTTGTAGAACATTAACCCAATACAAATGTGGGATATTTGTATTGTATTGTTTCATTTGTAAGATCTTTTGGGCAGATTTACCTCTTATATTGTTTTTGACCAGAGGATTGCCTGATATAGAGCCCCAGAGGGTCAAAACGTTGCTTCTGAGTATTGCCCAAACTGCAAATAATATTTAAATTATGGTTGTGCTGTCATGTGAAAACAGTTCAGAGGGTTGCCTGGTTTATATACTGTGTAAATCATGTGAAGAACTAATAAGTAAATGTTCTACCACATGGATGCAAAACTGAATTCATGTTGTCTATGATGTGACATTCAGCGATGACACGGATAAGGAAAAAAAAGACTTTGTTCAATGTCAGCAGATGGGAGCTATACCATATAATTTCCATTTCTTCTGCTCTCGGGCAATCTATGCACAGCCCCTCTGTATTCTCAAACAGCTGCTGTTCCCGATACTCCCATTCCTCACCTCCAGGCCAAAACTGCAACTATCATCCTGTCATCTGCTGTCTATTCCACTCTAATAGATGTCTCCTGTAGGGAGCCAATAATGTAACAGTTTCACTACTATAGTAATTGTGCACAATGTCATAATAGGGTATACAAAACCTGACTATTCAGGCCTAAATCATTCTCTTGGTGGTGCGAGTAAGAGTAAAGTGAGTATTAAAGTAACATGATCGAGAATTACACAGCTTCCAAAATGTTTAAAATTTTAGTTAATTACTTACAACTAGAGTAATAGTTATAGGACCAGTTAATTTCATTTACACCTAACCAGTTGTTATCACTGATCATGCTTTACATGAAATATTATAATTTCTCTTCCAATCACAACAGATACTGATTTGGTCTATCAGAGAATACAGTAATATGAAAAAGTTTGAAGTTTGGGAACCCCTCTCAGCCTGCATAATAAATTAGTCCACTTTCAACAAAAAAGATATGTCTTTCATTTCCCAGGAACATCTGAGTACTGGGGTGTTTTCTAAATAATGATTTTTAGTGAAGCAGTATTCAGTTGTATGAAAATAAATCAAATGTGAAAAACTGGCTGTGCAAAAATTTGCAGTTTTTCTAATTTGAATGCATGTAACTGCTCAATACTGATTACTGGCAACACCAAATTGGTTGGATTAGCTCAGAAAGCCTTGAACATCATAGGCAGGTGTGTCCAATCATGAGTATTTAAGGTGGCCAATTGCAAGTTGTGCTTCTGTATGACTCTCCTCTGAAGAGTGACAGGAAGGGACCCTCAAAGCAACTCTCAAAAGATCTGAAAGCAAAGATTGTTCAGTATCATGGTTTAGGGGAAGGCTACAAAAAGTTATCTCAGAGGTTTAAACTGTCAGTGTTAACGGTAAGGAATGTAATCAGGAGGTGGAAGGCCACTGGCACAGTTGCTGTAATATCCAGGTCTGGTAGGCCAAGAAAAATACAGGCGTGGGATATGCGGAGGATTGTGAGAGTGGTTACAGACAACCCAAAGATCACCTCCAAAGACCTGCAAGAACATCTTGCTGCAGATGGTGTATCTGTACATCGTTCTACAATTCAGCGCAATTTGCACAAAGAACATCTGTATGGCAGAATGATGGGAAAGAAGCTCTTTCTGCACCTACGCAAAGACAAACAGAGTCGCTTTTTGTATGCAAAAGCTAAGTCACAGTCATTTTAGAACAAAAGTGCTTTGGACTAATGAGACAAAAATGGAGTTATTTGGTCATAACTAAAAGAGCTTTGCTTAGCAGAAGAACAACACCGCATTCCAAGAAAAACACCTGCTATCTACTGTCAAATTTTGTGGAGGATCCATCATCCTGTGGGGCTAGTTCAGGGACTGGGGTCCTTGTAAAAGTCGAGGGTCGGATGAATTCAACCCAATAGCAAAAAATTATTCAGGATAACGTTCAAGCATCAGTCACAAAGCTGAAGTTAAGCAGGGGTTGGATAGTCCAAAAAGACAATGACCCTAAACACACCCCGAAATCTACAAAGGCAAAATTTATGTAGAGGGAGAAATACAATATTCTGGAATGGCCGTAACAGTCCCCCTCACTTGAATATCATGGAAAAATCTATGGGATGATTTGAAGCAGGCTGTCCATGCTCGGCAGCCATTAAATTTAACTGAACTGGAGAGATTTTGCACGGACGAATGGTCAAAAATACAGCCACCCAGAATCCAGACACTTGTCAAAGGCTATAGGAGGCATCTAGAGGCTGTTACATTTGCAAAAGGAGGCTCAACTAAGTACTGATGTAATATCTCTGTTGGGGTGCCAAAACTTATGCACCTGTCTAATTTTTTTATGATGCATTTTACATATTTTCTGTTAATCCTATAAACTTTGTCACTGCTGAAATACTAGTTTCCATAAGGCATGATATATTTTAAAAGAAAGTTGCTACTTTGAAAGCTCAGCCAATGATAAAGCTCCAAAGAATTAAGAGGGGTTCCCAAACTTTTTCATATGACTGTATACCTGGCTTTACCAAAGTTTTTTCTTCATAATTATCTAAAATACATGGCACAGGGAGCCCATGATGTCCAGAAAAAAAACAGAAAGAGTTTTTCTGTTTGTGTTTATTCTGCAGCTGTTGCAATGTTTGTGTGATGGCGACAAGTACTTAGCAAGTCAGCTTGTGTAGGTGCTAAGCCACAGCTAAATAGTAAAAATAAGGAGTGCTGGGTAATTGGCAGGGATAAGGATACAGTACAGTGGATGAGGGAGGGAAACAAAGTATGGGGGTGTGGGAAAGAAGACAATAAAGACATAAAGAAGAAAACAAAGGAGAACATAAGAGCGCAGTGAAAAATAAGAGACTGCAAGAGAGAGAGAATGAGGGTTTCTAGAGATGGGGAAAGACACAGAGAAAGAAATGCAGAGGCAGTATAGTACTGACAGATACTTGGTGAGAATGCGGAGGAACTGACAGCACAAGAATTATGAACTCCTTTTATATTACTTCAGTCAGGAAAGTATATGTTTTTGTTTTGTGTAGATATTCTGTAACACACCAATCCAAATAATGCATAAATGCACTGAATTAATAAGATAAGGAACCAGATAAGGACTGATGTTTTCTTTTGTTGTTAATTGTTTCCAATGAGGCAAAAATGTATATGCCAGAGAAATATACTATAAAAAGAGGGTAATTAAAAAGTACAATTGTTTTAGGGGAATATGAGAAACAGAATAAGGTAAAACCTAGAGGAAGAGCTGGTAATGTAGAAGATTTTTAAATGGTCTAGACAGGTAGTGTGGGATAAAACCAGATGATAAGAGGGATGACAGTTATTTGACACAGAGAAGATACCGGATACACATACAGAAGAACAACAGTGAGTACAGTTTTGAGACACGCAGGAAGGAACAAATAGCAAGGGTGCTATAGGGTTCTGAGTGGGAACAGAGTATAAAGCAAATGCAAAACACAGTGTGTGATAAAAGGAAAATGGGGCATGGAGGTCGTAGTCATAATATTTTTAAATGGATTGGGACCTTTAAGAATCCCATCTCATAAAAAACAGTAAATGAGGATTGTTATTCCAATAGTCAAATCCACAAAGAGTTGAACATTAAGTACAAGGGATTAGTGACAGGGACATCTGTCAGGAACAGATGATGAGCCCTAGGAAGGGGGTGAGTCAAAGAAGCAGCAGCTAGACAGGACTACAGTTCCCAGAATGCCCCAGGGGAGTGCCATGGGCAGGGCAGACAGCTGTCTAAATAAAATAAGCAGACCATTTAACTTTTATACCTGTTTAAAAAATGCTGCATCTTGTGAAAACAATATGACAACACAAAAAATGTTAACTATACCAGTGGTTTTCTATTCTGAGCAGCATGGGCTAAATTAAGGAGGGAAGGTGCTCAACCAGTTGAGCTATCAGTAGGTATCATATTAGCCCAAGAAAAACTAACTCAAGCACAAACTGCTTCCTAACTGAACAGAGAATGCTCTTCAAATCCATATTAATCTCATACTGTGTATAGTAAGGCATTGTTATTATTTCCAGGTTTCCCATAAGAAAACATAATATGCAAATCCCTTAAGTGTGTATTCTCTGGATAAAGAATGGGACACCTCTGAGATTATGGTAACATACCAACAATCAAATGCACAAACAACAGTGGTCTTTATAGCTAAAGCAAACTCCTGTTCTTTCTTGGAAAAAAAAAACATAGGAAAAAGCCTACAATTATTCAGATGCATGAACGTCATTGTACTGAACCTTCTCCCACACATAGATGGCATAAAAAAAGACAAATAAAGGCAAACAAGCCTTAAATAAAGATCTAGCTGAACAGATATTCAATATGTGTGTGCAAATATGCAAGGAACACTTAACCTTACAATATGCTCACTTATTTAGAAAAAAACATTAGATCTGGTTAACCATCCAGTTAATAATACAATAAAATGTGGTGGCGAGTGGTTCTATAATTTAGCTACTAGTGTTGCTGGATGATGAAAAGAAGCACAAAAAAAAAAAAACATAAAAACAACAAGACATACAACAACATATACGCAACAACTTATATGCCCCCTTTGTCCTGTACACAGTTCAGACTGCATTTGCAGTACTTGAGTTTTATGAAGGGACATGAACGTAAATATTTTGTATTATTAGGAACAGAAGGTGATTTCTCATGCCTTCCCAAAATATATCATCAAGCTTATTTAGTAATTCTTTCCCACAACCTTCTACTTACTATACAATTCTCTGTCCTTACATGCTTCCCTCTCATCAACAGTTGCCTCATTCTTCAAGTAACACCAATTTTCAAAAATACACAAAAAAGGGGGTTTGTGGGAGCACTCTAAGGCTAAGTAAAATATACAAGTATAACAGTAGTGCAACTGATCTGGCTAAATCAGCTACAAACACACAAACGAGAAGAAATTGATTAATGCATATTCTCTGGTCCCCTGTTTCATTAGTAATTTAGTATCTATGGAAGTGGATGTACTTTCAAAAATAATTATTTTTATTTACAAAGTTATGATCATAAAACTGACAAGCCAGCTTACCACATAAAGGTAAACCCCAAATGGTGGTCCTAACTATTTACTGCTAGTCATATTTTTCCATGAGCTGCCACGTCCCTGCATAGCTGCATTTCTTGGGAAAAGGGTCTCCTAACCTGGCCATTGGTCTCAGGCGCAGGCTTAAGCCATCCCTACCATTAGCTTTTATAAGAAGAGAGATGGCCAAGACCAAACCATTGGTGCCAGCATCTGGTTTGGCAGAATACATAGACTGTAATGTGTTGTCATTGCTACCTACTTGCTAGGGGCACTAGGGCGGATTTACGAACATACCAATAAAACAACACTGGTTCTTTTTGGTATTTGCACTAATGCAATGCAGCAAATCAACCTTCCTTACTTGCAACCAAGCAGAGTAGTGCATGCCAGTTTCTTACATACATCATGTAACATTCTTAGTAGATTCATAAGCCCCAATGCCAATCTTCCTCCATTCGTCCACATTAGTCTCCCTGCTTACACATCTACTTTATTATCATAATCTTTTATTTATATATCACTGACATATTCTGCAGCTCTTTACGGTGATTATACATAATTCACATCAGTACCTGCCCAATGGAGCAGGAAGGATAAGTTAGCTTGATTCCATTCTTTGGTCTCACTGCGTAATAAGAAATTACGAGTATAATTTTAAAACTTGTGTGTGATGCTTTGTCATGTTATGCTTTAGACCACCATAACATGTAATTATGCCACTACGTTACCCTGCTCTTCTGCTTCACTCCTGTCCCAGGACTCTTTAACACCTTTTTCCCTACAAGTAAACAAATTGTGTTATCTTCCCCGAACTCTGTTACCTATCATTCCCTGAATATCTTCCACTGTCCTAAATATAACTCACCTCGTTTTCTTTCATTTCAAAAAGGCTGTTGTTCCTTCTCATACACAATCTTTTTACACAATATATTATGATTTTTAAACTAAGTTTCTCGAACCTTGCTACCCTTCCCATTCGCTCTCCACAAATCAATGTACACCTCCGAAACTACTGTAGTTGTCATACACCCTCATTAACAGCCCTACAACTTCACTCATTTATCAAGAACCCTTGGTAAGTCTCACTAACATCCTACACTATATTACCCTAAACAAGCTTCTGCTTTCACCTCTCCTTCCATTAGCAACTCTCAATCTCCTCACCTTTCCCTCTCATCAAAATATGTTCTCCCTTCACTGTTTACCAGAGGTTATTAGCTTACATGCATTATCTTATACTCTTCAGAATACTATTTCTCCATTCCGATACTCTTCCTCAACCTACATGATTTCCCCATATGATACTATCTCACTAGTTGCATCACTTGGCTAATGATTTAAATGCTAAGGCAGTAAAAAATTATACCTGTTGCCAATCTAATTAATGGGTAGAATTTGCATATAACTAGGAAAGTATTTTATTGCCAAGAGCGGTAGCAACCCTTTAGCCCTCCACACTTCCCCTAATAGTCCCTAATCATTTACCCCTCCTAATTATCTTTCCCCGACATCTTAGACTTTCACTATTCCCCAAACCTGTTTTAACCACTTCCTTGCCATCTTTACTTCCCCTGTGGTAATTAAGTGCTCTCATATTCTCCATCCATCACCAACTTACGACTCCCACAGCCCTCTAGAGCTTTTCTTACTTGGCCCCCCTCTCAAAGTCAATATCTGTTGTACAGTACACTATTGCCCCTCTCCTCCTTCTGTCATTTCTATTCTCCCACGTCACGATCTCTGCCCAAACTGCTCTCCACTTCACTTCTCTCGGTTTCCCTGCCATCACATTTCACTCCCCCGTACAACTTAGCACTCACCAGCTGTTCTCCCTTCCCAAAAGTCTTTACCCCACTATCTGGTGTCTCCTCCATCGTAGTCTGTTAGAAATATGTAGCCAACACCCGCCTCAGTGTATTCCCCATCCCGCTCTCACCGTGACCTCTCTCACTCTCCCCACAATCGACAGTCTGTCAAGAGCCTGTCTCTTTCGCCTTCGGTCTCGTTCTCGTTCTCGTTCTAATTTCTACGCTCTCATGCACTTCCTGGTCTCGTAAATGGACCATGCTGTGTGGGTATTACCAGGAGTATCTATCGTTGCAATTCAAATTTTTAGCACTTTACTCACCGACTGCAGCGTGTCCGTTCCGACTCCAGATATGGTAGCGGCTAGTTCCGATCTATGGAAAGGATCTCCGTGACGTCAGATCATGTGACCCTACCATGTGACCGCTCCATTGCGCATTACCTATTAGTGTGCGGTAAATTCAAACATGCAAAAGAGTCTACTGGGAGGCACCGAACTCTTTGCAGGACCTGCAACTTAATCCCCGGTGGTTGCCAACTTGTGATGTAGGTTAGGTGCAGGTTGTAAGCTCTACTCTAGGTTTTGGGGCAGTTCACTGTGTCTCTGGATGTTTGTACTGGATGAAGGCTTTTCACTGTTCTGGATGCTCATGTGGGTGAGGGGTGGGCACTGTGCCTCAGAATTGTGACTATATGAATCATCTATTCCCTATCTACTAGAGGGATGGTCCTTTCTGAGGATAGGAACTAGTCGCTACCCTTCAGATATGGTACCTGCTAGTTCCAAGTTGCTAACAGACCTCGGGTGACGTCTAGGGTTGCCACCTTTACTGAAAAAGATTACCGGTCAGTGGGGGGCAGGCACAAAAAGGGGCGGTCCGTGATGCAAAAGGGGCGGAGCAATGTGGCATGCCGCAAAAGGGGCGGAGCAACATCTCAGCGTTGTCCACAGCACTGGAAAAAAGGTAAGTTCTGCGCGAATTGGGGGAAGGCCAAGGGCTTTTTTTTAAAGTGTATTACCAATTACCGGCAACTGCATTGCCGGTAAATTTGTAATACCGGCCCCTGCCTTGGCAGGTGTTTTACCGGCTAGGACAAACACATGACGCCAAACACGTGACGCTAAGCATTATTTTAGTGCTGTCTTCATATTCTTTTATAAACAGAATACACGTGAGTGCAGCTTAGAAGTTAGTCATGGATGCCTGGAGAAGAACACTTCATTGAACAAAGTCAGTGCCACAAGCTGTTCTAAGTAAGTGTTGGGTTGCATTATTACCTTTTCTTGTGGCAGAATTAAATATTCATTTTCCCTTGGTGGAATACATCTGTATTTTTTAGGGGATGCACCAAATCCTTTGCGAAAGATTCAGCCGAATACCAATTCCGAACCCTAATTTGCATGTGCAAATTAGGGATGGGAAGGGGAAAACATTCCCCGAATCCTGCTGAAAAAGGCCGAATCCCAAACCGAATCATGGATTTGTTTCATCCCTAGTATTTTTGCAAAACTGATCTGCTGTTGCATGAGTCTGTGGCACTTGCTGTCGCTGGATGTGGATCTACAGTATTACACACTTACATTTTGAGGTGTGTGCTTTTTTTTTTTTAAGAGGGGTGATGACTTTTTTTGGACATTTTCATGTGTGTGCCATGCCCTGCTTGCCCTAGCCTCCTCGTGTCATACCCTGCCTGTCCTAGGCTCCCTGTGTGTGCTCTGCTTGCCCTAGGCTCCCTGTGTGTGCTCTGCTTGCCCTAGGCTTCCTGTGTTTTTCTCTGCTTGCCCTAGGCTCCCTGTGTGTGCCCTGCTTGTCCTAGGCTCCTTGTATGCTCCATTTCCAGCTTGCACTAGGCTCCCTGTGTGTGCCATGCCCTGCCTGCCCTATGCTCCCTGCGCTCCCCATGCCCTGCCTGCCCTATGCTCCCTGCGTCCGCCATGCCCTGCCTGCCCTATGCTCCCTGCGTGCGCCATGCCCTGCCTGCCCTATGCTCCCTGCGCGTGCCATGCCCTGCCTACCCTATGCTCCCAGTGTGCGGGCCATGCCCTACCTGCCCTATGCTCTTTGTGTGCCATGCTCTGCCTGCCCTATGCTCTATGTGTGACCTGCCTGCCCTATGCTCTATGTGTGACCTGCCTGCCCTATGCTCCCTACGTGTGCCCTGCCCTGCCTGCCCTATGCTCCCTGTGCGCATCGTGCCCTATGCGCCCTGCGCGAGCCGTGCCCTGCCTGCCCTATGCGCCCTGCGCGAGCCCTGCCCTGCGCTCCCTGCGCGAGCCCTGCCCTGCGCTCCCTGCGCGAGCCCTGCCCTGCGCTCCCTGCGCGAGCCCTGCCCTGCGCTCCCTGCGCGAGCCCTGCCCTGCGCTCCCTGCGCGAGCCCTGCCCTGCGCGAGCCCTGCCCTGCGCTCCCTGCGCGAGCCCTGCCTGCGCTCCCTGCGCGAGCCCTGCCCTGCGCTCCCTGCGCGAGCCCTGCGCTCCCTGCGCGAGCCCTGCCTCCTGCGCGAGCCCCCCCCTGCGCTGCGCAGCCCTGCGCTCCTGCGAGCCCTGCCCTGCGCTGCGCCCTGCCCTGCGACCCTGCCCTGCCCTGCGCTCCCTGCGCCTCCCTGCGCGAGCCCTGCCCTGCGCTGCGCGAGCCCAGCCCTGCGCTCCCTGCGCGAGCCCTGCCCTGCGCTCCCTGCGCGAGCCCTGCCCTGCGCCCCTGCGCGAGCCCTGCCTGCGCTCACTGCGCGAGCCCTGCCCTGCGCTCCCCTGCGCGAGCCCTGCCCTGCGCTCCCTGCGCGAGCCCTGCCCTGCGCTTCCCTGCGCGAAGCCCTGCCCTGCGCTCCTGCGGCGAGCCCCATGCCCCTGCGCGAGCCCTGGCCGCTGCGCTCCCTGCGCGAGCCCCTGCCCTGCGCCCCTGCGCGAGCCCTGCCCTGCGCTCCCTGCGCGAGCCCTGCCCTGCGCTCACCCTGCGCGAGCCCTGCCTGCGCTCCCTGCGCGAGCCCTGCCCTGCGCTCCCTGCGCGAGCCCTGCCCTGGCTGCGAGCCCTGCCCTGCGCTCCCTGCGCGAGCCCTGCCCTGCGCTCCTGCGCGAGCCCTGCCCTGCGCTCCCTGCGCGAGCCCTGCCTGCGCTCCCTGCGCGAGCCCTGCCCTTGCGCTCCCTGCGCGAGCCCTGCCCTGCGCTCACCCTGCGCGAGCCCTGCCCTGCGCTCCCTGCGCGAGCCCTGCCCTGCGCTCCTGCGCGAGCCCTGCCCTGCGCTCCCTGCGCGAGCCCTGCCCTGGCGCTCCCTGCGCGAGCCCTGCCTGCGCTCCCTGCGCGAGCCCTGCGCTCCCTTGCGCGAGCCCTGCCCTGCCTGCCCCTGCCCTGCCCTGCCGACCCTGCCTGCCTCCCTGCGCGACCCTGCCTTCCCTGCGCGACCCTGCCCTGCCCTCCCTGCGCGAGCCCAGCCCTGCCCTCCTGCGCGAGCCCTGCCCTCCCTGCGCGACCCTGCCCTCCCTGCGCGACCCTGCCCTCCCTGCGCGAGCCCTGCCCTCCCTGCGCGAGCCCTGCGCTCCGCTGCGCGAGCCCTGCCCTGCGCCTGCCCTGCGCGAGCCCTGCCCTGCGCTCCCTGCGCGAGCCCTTGCCCTGCGCGAGCCCTGCCCTGCGCGAGCCCTGCCCCTGCGCTCCCTGCGCGAGCCCTGCCCTGCGTGAGCCGCTCCCTGCGCGAGCCCTGCCCTGCGCTCCCTGCGCGAGCCCTGCCCTGCGCTCCCTGCGCGAGCCCTGCCCTGCGCGAGCCCTGCCTGCCCGAGCCCTGCCCTGCCTGCCCTGCGCTCCCTGCGCGAGCCCTGCCCTGCGCGAGCCCTGCCCTGCGCTCCCTGCGCGAGCCCTGCCCTGCCTGCCCTGTGCTCCCTGCGCGAGCCCTGCCCTGCGCTCCCTGCGCGAGCCCTGCCCTGCGCTCCCTGCGCGAGCCCTGCCCTGCGCTCCCTGCGCGAGCCCTGCCTGCCCTGCGCTCCCTGCGCGTGCCGTGCCCTGCCTGCCCTGCGCTCCCTGCGCGTGCCGTGCCCTGCCTGCCCTGCGCTCCCTGCCTGTGCCGTGCCCTGCCTGCCCTGCGCTCCCTGCCTGTGCCGTGCCCTGCCTGCCCTCTGCTTCTTGCGTATGCCATACTCTGCCTGCCCTCTGCTCCCTGCCTGTGCCATGCCCTGCCTGCCCTCTGCTTCTTGCGAATGCCATACTCTGCCTGCCCTCTGCTCCCTGTGTGTGCCGTGCTCCGCCTGCTCTATGCTCCCTGTGTGTGCTATACTCTGACTGCCCTACGTAGCCTATGGGAAGTGATCCTGGTGTGGTTTGTTGTGGGGGTTTGCTAGCATTTGGAAATGATTGTTGGGGCGACCTAACATGTTAAATTATATTCTGGCGTTTGCTGTGCTATTAAAATAATAAAATAATAAAAAGTTGCCACACATAGCGAGGCAATTTTTATTTGACCACAACCATTTTTGTTGCTACTCCCTAATTACCATGTTGATTTTACAAAATTTGGCAGGTCATGAAAGGTTGAACATATTTCTGTGTTTTTTTTCAGTTATTGCTAATGAAGGTGAATTGCCGTTTAAGCCGAGTCTAACTTCTCCCAAGAGACCTGTTTATCTAAATTGTTACAATTACTTATTTGCTTATCTTAGAATTGCTACAAAAGTATCTTAGTTGCACCTGGTGGCTGTTCTGGTCTCTCTTAAGTTAGAAACTTTGTATCTTTTTCTGGCTGTTCAGTGCTGAGAAAGTCGGGACTTTAAATTACAATTGCAGGACTACGGATTGATCTGTGAAAAATGGGACTGTCCGCTGAAAACGGGACAGTTGGAAGGTATGGTATGTGGATATGGTCTTAAAATTTAGCATGGATGTGGTTTAAAAATGGGGAATGGTAAACACCGGCTTTCATTATCGTCCCTCCTCCAAATAGGCCAGGAAAATTCCAGATACTTTGCTAATCCTATGCACAATGGGCATCAAACTGTTCAGTGGACCCCTGGCATTCACAATTAGGTACCTTATGCTATGTGGGAGATACAAACTTGCAAAGTAAAAGTTTTGAGGTGATTTTTTCCAAATTTTCATACATTTTTATTGAAACCAGTATGAAAAAAAAGCTTTGCTGTTTGGTAATTAGGAGTAGAAAGACATGGTAATCCATTTTGGATATGACACAATCTGTCTTTTAAAAAAATATATGGTTTCCTGGGGTAAACCTACTGTTCAACATTTTTTTGAAATTGTAGTACTTTGAAATTCAGTAATTTACTACTGGGAGTTTTTGATCTTTTAAAGTCACAAGCTTCATAAAACTCTACATATCTGGTATTGGCACGTACGAGACACTTGAGACTTTCCAAATCAGTTTGATTTTTGTGCATAAAATAAAATATAATATTTTTCTACTATAAATCCCTATATTGTGAAAAATCGTAATTTTTTCAATTACTTTTTGTTTTGTTATTACGAGCTCTAAATCAGTTTGTGGAAATATGCAAACTGAGGCTGATTTAGAAAGCTCTGGATTTCCCAAAAAAGCAATGTATAGTTTTCCTAGGTAAACTAAATATCCCCCCCCCCAGGAGATGCCCCTAATATGAGAGAGCACAAAATGTTCCAAAAAAGCTCTGACACTAGTACAAATGCTATACAAAATGCTGCTGGCTGCTGGGTTAAAACATATTTAGGGATAGCTGGTGCTTAGAGGTGCCTAGAATAAGAAAGTATTCCTATAAGTAACAAGGATGTATTTGCAGGGACTTTTAACACTTTAAGGGCAATGGCACACATTTACAGAATAGACAATAGTGATAATTGGCTTTGTTAAAATGCTGTGGGTTTTAGCAGATGTAATTCTTAGTATTGTCTATGGCAGGGTTTTTTTGGTGTTTTGTAGCCACAACAAGTAGCACACAACAAGATGGCACACAGGGAGAGTAGTCAACTGCAGTTAAAGGAACAGTAACATAAAAAAATGATTTGCCCTGCACTGGATAAACTGGTGTATTTGCTTCAGAAACACTACTAGTTTATATAAACAAGCTGCTGTGTAGCCATGAGGGCAGTCATTCAAGCACAGGATACACAGTAGATAACAGATAAGTACTAATATAGTTTATATAAATAAGCTGCTGTGTAGCCATGGGGTAAACCAGGGGTCCCCAACCTTTTTTACCTGTGAGCCACATCCAAATGTAAAAATAATTGGAGAGCAACACAAACAATGAAAATTTCCCTTGGGATGCCAAATAAGGGCTGTGATTGGTTATTTGGTAGCTCCTATATGGACTGGCAGCCTACAGGAGGCTCTATTTGACACTTTCCTTAGTTTCTATGCAATTAAAATTTGCTTTCATGCTTGGAATTCAAAAATAAGCACCTGCTTTAAGGACCCTGAGAGCAACATCCAAGGGGTTGGAGAGCAACATGTTGCTCACGAGCTACTGGTTGGGGATCACTGGGGTAAACCATTCATGCACAGGATACACAGTAGATAACAGATAAGTACTCATATAGTTTATATAAATAAGCTGCTCTATAGCCATGGGGGCAGCCATTGTAAAGAAAAAAGGCTCAAGTTACACAGCAGATAAGCTCAATAGAACATAATGGTCTTATCTGTCCACTATTTAACCTGTGCCATTTAGCCTTTTTTTCAATTTACACCATTGCTACACAGCAGCTTCTTTATATGAACTATAGTAGTGTTTCTGAAGCAAACACATCAGATTTACCAGTGCAGGGCAACACTACATGATATTTTCATTACTTTTAAACACTTTCATTTTTTGGTGTTAATGCTCCTTCAAACCTTCGCTAGCATGGGCAACTAATCTCTCTGAAATGCCTTTCCACCAGCAATAAAGTGAATCACCAATGGAAAGGCACTCTGATGACTTTTGGGTTTCCTTTGTGTGACTTTTGAAAAATAAAGAAATGCTTGTGTTCTCCCACAGGCAATTTACAAGATGACCATTGGGAAATCATTTCAGTGAGGTGTCGGTAGCAGAGATTTCACAACGGGCGACTAATTTCTCCATTTCACAATATCCAAAGAATAGAAAAGAACCCCCACTAGAACAGACTAAACTCAGGCAGTCACAAAGTATTATTGACACACTTATTTATAGTTAGTTAAATAGTAAACACTTGAATAAACACCACTAATCAGTGCATGAGGCTGAATATGCCACTTATTAAAATGTTATAAAGTGCTGTGCAATAAGTTATAAAGTGCAGTGCAAGGGATTATTAGTGAGGAGCTTGAAAGGCCAAGTTTCTTCTTTCCCTCATTAATATTCGGCAATTAATAAAGTGATACCAAATTGATCACCAATTTCTAAATTACTAATAATGCTAATAACTTATTGCACAGCACTTTATAACATTTTAATAAGTGGCATATTCAGCCTCATGCACTGATTAGTGGTGTTTATTCAAGTGTTTACTATTTAACTAACTATAAATAAGTGTGTCAATAATACTTTGTGACTGCCTGAGTTTAGTCTGTTCTAGTGGGGGTTCTTTTCTATTCTTTGGATATTGTGAAATTTTTGAATACTGACTGCAGTCAGACCTCCACCGGAATTAGAAGGATAAAAACCAAGGGGTGATTCGTGTTTGTATTTAATTTCTCCATTTGCCATCAGCCTTACATTGAGTAGGAAAAACAATAGCGTTTCAGAAATCAGCTCTATTGTGTAGTGCTCATCCAAGACGTTGCAGCGCACTCCAAAGTCAAAAAGATCACTCAGGTTAGTTTTTGGTTAAAAGATCATCCTTTATTGATTTACATCAGATTAAAAAGAAATGCTAGCTCATGGTCTGACGCGTTTCGTAACTATTGTGTAGTGCTGACTTTCCAAAAGCTCAGAATTGGGTGCAATTTCCTGAATTGCCTGCCTACACACCATTATTACAGCTTTAAAATCATACATTTATTTGTTCAAGAAATTAATTTTATATAGTAATTATATCTATACTTGTGTAATTCAGAAATAAAAAAAATGACAGAATGCCTTTGTTTACTCGTATGAATTATTGATATTTAATACTTCTCTAATTATGCATATTACACTTTCAATGGCAACTAAATATTTAATTTGGCATATATTTTAATAAAAAAGACGGTCAGAATAAGCTTGATCGATGATAGTGAGACAGAGAATAAATTCAACAGATCAAGAGATGGTAAGAAAAGATTAAGGTTTATAAAATGCATTAAAACATTTGGCTGTAATCTTTCTTTTACTCTCAAGTACACTCCTAACAGCATATTGTTGGGCATGCTACTAGGCTCACTAGAAGCGCTCCGTAACGTCCTCTACAGGCATTTACGGGACTATGGACCATTACCAACTACCCCACATCATGCATGGAAATTGGCATGTACAATCTCACATAGGTCTATACCCCTTAAGTCCCCCCCATCTGCCTCTTTGGAGGAATATTACTTTCCTCAGCTCCAGGGGTTGCAAGATTTCCATTACTGGCCCCAGCTACGAGTCAGATTCCTTAATGACCTTCTAGTTGACTTTAAAGTTTCCTACTATGGACCAACTTAAACAGAACTCAGGTCAACAAAACATCCAGTGGTTTAGATACCTCCAACTTAGAGATGCCTTTCATGCACAATTCTCCTCTCTACAAATTACATATGACTCCCCCAGGTTTGAAGAGTCCCTCTGGGATGTGAGTAAGCAAAAACTGGTCTCTAGGGTGTACATGTCGCTAATAGTCTGCTTCCAGGCCCCCTTCGATAGAGCCCAACAAAATGGCAAGCAATATTACCATCACTAGACCCAGATGATTCTAGTGAAGGCTTCTATGATTTTCTAATTTTCATCCAGAATAATTTCCATTAATAAAATAGCCGCATAAACACAATTTATTTGGAACGGTTTGTGAAGAACTTTACAAAATAAACAAAAACATCTTTCTGTTTTAACCCTTTAATTAACAGAGATCAACTAATTGTAGATTCTACTGCCTGAGACACTTGCAACTATGAGAACAAAAAATTAGCTTTTAAAGCTGATCTTTCGTTTCCCTGGCCATAAAATATGAGCACATTGGGGGGAAGCAGTGGTTTTTGGGTGGTATGATTTATACAGACAACACCAGATCCTTGAAAAATGTTCATGCTGTTGTCTCGTATTCCTACAATTTCCTGGCTGCTCCCTTCAGATCCTGTGGCCACCATCTAATGACTTCTGCTACATTGTCTTCCTGCTACTTTGTCTAGATGCACTAAAACAGATTTTTTTTTTTTTAAACATGAACACACCTGTTTTATTTTTTTTGGGGAGGAGGGGCCCGGTTTTATACATCTGCACATACTAAGTGTATGCACAATTTTTTTCACTGCTGTTATTTAATTTCACTGTGTACTTTTTAAAATATTTTCATGAGTTAATTACGTTTTATGCACATCAGTGCATTTTCTGTTCTTCATACCTGTTTTTAATTTTTTTTTTTTTACCATAATCCTATGAAAACCACTTTTCTCACTCGACTTAATTGTTTATGCTTATGCAATTTCTTAATTTATTATATTATATTAATGCTACACTACAGGCCACTTTTTTTCTCCTTAATCCTATTTAGAGTGTACATTAAAATGTTCATAAAACCTCCTCTTTGCATTTATATTTGGATATATATTTTTCAGCCCACACAAAATGGAGATGAACATAATTTTCTGTTTTGCTATCAAACGTAATGGCAGCAAAGGCTGTTACAGAAATATGGTAATGAAATTTCACTGCTATATGCAACCTACTGAACAACAAGATATGCTCTTTCAGAACAGGTGCAACAGGAAACTGCATTGCATATAGAGGAGGCATTGCAGATGTTCAAAACCTGGAACAAAAAATGGAATGCCAATTATTTCATGGTAGATTTCTGCCTTGAAGAAATAAATGCAATATCTAATGCAATATCTAAGGTTTTCAAAGGTAATGATTTTTATTTGAAATTAATGAGTGTGTTAGCTTGTTTGTAACAAAATATGTTTGGCCAAACTTTTAGACATTGAAATAATCTCATGTTACTTTCATTTTGAAAAAGCTTGGTCAGAATGGCTGAATAAAAAAAACCATTGTGTTCAAAATGTAAAAATGATATTACAAATGATCAGAGATGTTGCAAAAGCCATAACCATGGAAAGCCATACCAAGGCTCTTCATACTCTAACAAAAAGCCAGGCCTGGAAGAAAAATTAAACTTTTAGAAAATGGTTCTCTATAAAATGGCTTCCTGAAACAAATGTGATAGTCTTTCTATGCTATACAAATAAGTCATTATAGTGATTTACACACAATAATACAGTGCCATAGATTATTATTCTCTGTCCACTTGAATTGAACTGAATTAGTTTGTTTTTTTACCCCCCTCAACATCAGAAATGGGCCCATGTATATAGAAACTCTACTCTGCGTGTCAAATAAACACAAATAATGGTTTAGAATGGCAAAATAAAATTCTAAAACATAACTATTTGAATGGCTACAAGAACTGCACATTAAGGGGCCGATTCACCAAGGGTCGAATATCGAGGGTTAATTAACCCTGGATATTCGACTGGGAATTAAAATCCTTTGACTATCGAATAGTCGAACGATTTTTAGTTCGAATCCTTTGATTCGTAGTCGAAAGTCGAAGTAGCCCAAAAAACACTTCGAAATTCGAAGTTTTTTTACTTCGAATCCTTCACTTGAAGTTAGTGAATCGGCCCCTAAGTGAAATGATCGTTCTGCATTGTAAATTTTTTCCAATGCTGTACAAAAAGTATTTCTATATTTTATCAATATTTCCATTAATATTAAAAAGTAATTACAAAAACCTTAACTTTAGATAGTAAAGCTATCATTTAAACATTTATGGACACCACCATACAGCTAAGGGTACAATTCATCAGGGGCAAACTTAGAACACACAAACTAGCCTATGCTAGTGGGGCAGTGGGCTCTGTGACTTACCAGAAATTTAAGGGACAGTCTAATAAAGGTTAAATATAAAGTTGTTTTTTTTTGGAAATTGGTATACTTTTTAGGGACATACTTTCATTCTTGGTTATGTGTACCCAGCAATATTCTAAAATCCAATCTAATCAATCTAACTAACAAATATAGGAAAAGGTGGCAACCCTATCTACCAATAGTTCGTAAGAAGTAGTTTCTGATCACAGATTTAAGGAAGAAAACAAAATATGATTTTCGTTTTCCCCATAGTTACCAGCCATAAAAGCCTCCACCACAGCCTAAGCTCCCAATATTTCACTAAATGTTGTTTTGTATATTTCTTCTGAGTTTCATCTTGTGCATTGAACAAACAAATACACATTTTTCCTGGTGCCAACAATACCCTCCACTATCTTTGCCTCTTCCAACTGGACCAAAAAAAGCATTTATGTGCAAATGAGCCAGAATGTTTGCAGTTTGGAGACAAAACAAGGGCTAATTTAGGCTTAGACCAGATAAAATTGACCAGAAGTAACCTTTGACTTTTTATTTACTCTGGTTCTAATTGTGAAGTGTGGAGATTCCCTGTCAATTATACAGCAGCAAATTTAGGGGCCCAAAAGGTGTTGTTGAAGGTGGCAGGGGTTTCACTAAAGGAGACCAGCTCTTACTCGAATATAAATGTTTTTATGTGAAGACTAGGGCAACATTTTTCACCATTTAGGGACAAATTATGGCCTAATTTAGGAGAACTGAATGGGTGAAATATACCAACAGTAATCTGGCATCGGTACCATAGATTTTTGTGCAAACAATGACCAGACTTGTCACTTGCTCATAAAATGTATCCTGAAACAAGAAATATTTTTTTTCCCAACACACTTTTCCATAAATCATTTTATTGTGTTACATCCAAAAGGGGATATGAATTCAAACTACCACAATGGCAAATACTCATAAAGGCTTTCGCTCTCTATATTGCCTGGCTATTTTATCTAAAAAGTTCTTAGTATTCAATGCATATGACTTGACTATATACAGAAATAACCCCTCCCCCCGGTGGACCTACTATTTAATTATGTCCTACATGTACCACACTGCTGCTACTAGATTTTGTTGCTCAATATATAGTGCCCAATTTCCCATTGATTAATTGATTTATAACTGCATCACTAATCAATTGTTAATATCTTTAAATTGTAGGGAAGGGATTGGTGGCTTCAGGGACATAGGGATTTTCATCTGGAAGCATCACCCTAATCTTACTTATATAGAGCCCCTGGTCCATTACAACCACCACCCCTCCCTTATTAGCAGGCTTAACAATAACATTGTCTCTTAAGGGCATCTCTCTTTTTTTCCTAGAGAGGTTGCCATTTCACCTTATTTAAATTGGGTTTTCTAAAGGCTGTACCTGATTTTATACATGTGCTTTCATCAATATTTCTTGAAAATCAAACATAAATGGGCAAAAATATATAAATTCATCATGGCTTACTTTTTACCTGTTGACTCTTGTTTATGTGGAATAAACTTAAAATAAGCATTCCGTTTAGTGTGTCTTAAGTCTGATTCAAAATAGTGAGGTGGATACATAGGACAGAAGAATAAAACCTTCTGTAAGGCATTGTCTTCTTTAATCAATAAACTGGCAGAGGAAACATTTACCACCAATCTAGTCTCTTATTTTGTCCCTTCCATGATCTTTTTGTTTGCCCAATGGTGTTTTTTTCCTCCATGTCATGTCTTCTTATTGGTACAGTTTTTGATGCACTGATGAGAAATACATTTCTACATATGTTAATGACTGATTCCCGTCTTTATAACTATTATTCAGTCAAATCTCTCCTTAGCTGCTCTCACCATACTGCAGGGCCTCGAGTCAACTTACATTGTAGTCCGTACCATCGTACTGAAACTTCATGTGCTTCCACATTTACATTTCTTCCAGAAGTGATGCAATGATTCCTCTAACTTCGTCATCCAAGTCTCTAATCTTTATTCCAGTGTAGCTTTCTTTTTCTCAGTCTGGGTTGGTTCTTTGTGTATTATACTCTATTATAGCCAGTTCTAGGTCCATCAAGCATTTATTTAAGATACTCTTCCAGCATTCTCTAAATTAATTATCGTCACGGAACGTAGTTGGGTGCAGGTGAGAAGCTGTTTAAATTTATAACATTCAGTCCTTAAGTTTAAATCTAATGTCTGGCAGTTAATTTTGCCCCTTTATACAGTTTTCACATTTAGGGAGGTAGGGCATTGTTGGATCAGCTCTAATTTGGGGTGCCAGGCTAGTGACGTGAGGCAGTCTGAGCTCTAAATAAGTGGTATTTATTTACAAAGGAACTAAAAGGTATAACATAAAAAGGGAACTAACTGAGATGGAGGGAGGAAGAAAGGGATAGGGAAAGGTGCAATGGAAGGGAGTAAAAAATGCCTTAATAACAAAGTGTTTACAATGCTCTTTATATACACATAAGGAAGACCATTCAAACAAGCATACTACCCTTTTCCCAAAACAGCCACACCCAAAAGACATTCCCAGCCAATGAGGTCGATGTTAGCTGTTTTTTAAGATGGTTCATCTCTTCTTAGATAGACAAGGGAGTGAAATCAAGTAAGGATGCACTGTGAAAGAAATCTCATAATCCAATGCTCCAGGTATCCCTTTGTTAATCTATCAGAGTGTCATTCCCTTGGGAATTCTTGCTATCCCTGCACCCACACCCGTGTGTCCAGTTATTTTCATCTCTTTGATATGGACCTTACTGTAGCTGCAAGGATTGTTTTATGACAGGATGGCTGTTGTCCAGGCTTGCACCTTCACAGTTACCATTGATGGAAAGGCAGATATCTGTTAGCACATTGGGGCAAATTCACTAAGATTCGTAGTTGTGCCAGTGTTAATTCGCCAAGCAAAGCGAAGTTACGCTAGCGATGCTTAATTTGCATACGGCGCAAAATTGAAGTTACAATGGAGGTATATGTAGCATCACAAGCCTGGGAAACCTTCAAAACAGCAAATAAAATTGTTATTTTGCCCTACACATGTGCCCACTGTATAGTTAAGGTGCCATGAGTTAGGAAATGTAGGGGGAAGGAGGGTAGCCCCAAAAAAAATTTCGATCTTTTTCAGCCTATCACCCATAAAAAAAGACTTAGAAAAATGTTATCTTTTTTTGAAGCAATCCCTATCTACTCTATTGCACTTCGCCTGGTCTGAGGTGGCAAAGGAAGTCTGGCGTAAAAGGTAGCGTTCAGAATAATGCACACGTCAGTGAATTTGCGTAGTTACGTCCGTTGCGCAAATTCGCCAGACGTAAGGGTGCGAAGTAACACTAGTGAATTTACGCCAGCGTCCGTTAGTGAATCGCGAATTAACGAAAATGCGCTATGCTAGCGAATTAACGCTGTACACTGTACTGTTCCTTTAAATATTTGTACAGATTATCACGGAAAATATGTTGGCTGTTAGGAAACAATGATGGTAAGAGAGTATAACTCCTAAATCCATAGAAGCGTTCCAAATGTGATCCATAGTACCCAAGATAAAAGGTCGTTATCTCATACGTAGTTGGCATCTTAAAGCTGCACTGGATATGTATTTTTAATTTTTACGTTTTTCCAATGGATCGAAAACTGATTGTTACACTTTCTGTGCTCTCTCTGCTTTGCATTTGGTGTGTTACTGCATGTAGCATTGAGTTCTAGCACTAATATATGATTTAAGAAGAAACTGGTGGTTTTTCTAGAAAGGCAGAAAATAATGGAATGCGTTGCAAAGTATAAAACATTACATCCTAGGACCATCTGGCTGCTACCTACTCAGTGGACTAAGGCTTTGTTTAATCCTTAAAGTGGCTTTATCTCTACTAAAAAGCTTAGTCTTAACCAATGCCTTGATTGCCATAAGGCTGATTCATTAAAAAAAAGCACTTGATATATCATTTCTGTCTTTCAGTGGATTATTCCCCCTTTTTGTATTCTTTAGTTCTTAGAATTTTGTATAGGCTATAAGCAACTGAATACTATACCTGTAATTATGTAATCACCCTGTTGGTTTTTTGCAAGAGTATTATAACACAATTGAAAGGTTATTTGGGAGGTGAAATAGAAAGCAGTTGGAAGCCTGTCTCATTCAGTGGCATCTTCGATGATACTTAGAACACTGGCACACTAGTCCTATTGACAGCTTTTAAGGTTGCAACCTTTTCTTGAAAAAAATATCAATCTTTGATATTTTATTATAGTATTGTATTCCATAGCAATAAAAATTGAATCTTAGGGGCAGATTTATAAAAACTCAAATTAATCTCAGTTTTTATGAAAACAATGTCGACCAAACTTCCTTCCTTTTTCTATTTATCAATAATTTTTCTTGACAAAATGTTGCGACAAAATAGAGCATCAATTCGTATTGTGCGATTAAAACGTGGCTTTATCTAATTTCGCTGCGAAAACTCGACTTTTTTGAATTATCAGATTATTGGACGAATAGAGGTTTAATAAATAGGCCCCTAAATGTTTACAGTAAACAGCAACAACAAGGGCTTATAGGCACTCAAAAGATTCTACGAGTGCCTTCAAAAAGTAGAATTAAAAGGTCTTTATTCAAAGCTACATTAAAAAAAGTTAAACATTTCCATTTACCCTATTTATTTTGTGTCCTACGGGCACTTAGTCATGGGCCAATATAGTGGTCAGGTGGCAACACTAAGAAACTCGAATTAATCTCCATTTTTAATAAAAACAAAGTTGACCAAACTTCCTTCCATGAATTGAAATCATTTATCAATAATTTTCCTTAAAAAAATCAGAGCAACAACATTGAGTGTCAGATCATATAGTACGATTAAAGGTGGCCATACACGGGCCGATAAAAGCTGCCGACAGACCGTGTCGGCAGCTTATTGGCCCATGTATAGGACCCCCGACGGGCTTCCCCGATCGAGATCTAGCCGAAAGTTGGCCAGATCTCAATCAGATGGGACGTAAAATCCAGTCGGATCGCGGCCGCATTTGTTCGTTGATGTGGTCCGCGATCCGACCGCCCATTACTATTCATTAGGATCCAATCATTGGACCCTAGGGCCCACGATCGGATCAGCCCGATATTGCCCACCTCTCCGTGTATGGCCACCTTAACACTCAACCTTATTGAATTGTCGCTACAAAAATCCAACTTTTTCAGACTTTTGGACGAAAACCTTAACTTTATCGGATAATCCAGTGTAGATGACGATGTCAATCAGGTCCAAACTGGGATTCACAACAGGCCCTGGCATTTTAAGTACACAGAGGCCCAAGCAGCCCCCCACTGGCCCAATAAATAGTGACTTTCTATGGCAACTTACAGCAGCCCCTCTGGCATTTGCCAGAACCCAGTGTCAATAAACAACTTCAGGGACATCTGCCATTGACTTCTACATGACCTCGATCGTTTGAGATGAAGTATTTTCGGATTCAGATTTTTAGCAGCATTGGGGTATAATAAATCTCTAAAAATTCAAGTTTTACCATTAAAAACCTCGACCAGATCAATTTCAGGCCTAATAAATGGGCCCAGGCCTGGATTTGTGGAAAGGCCACAAATGCCTGGGCCTAGGGCAGCAGAATTTGAGGACATCCACCCACATGAAGACTTTGACTAGCTTCTAGTACTGGAGACCCACGTCAGTCTCCAGTGCTGTTCTGGACTATTAAAACTTGCACACATGCACAGGATGGGCACGGCATTGGAAGGGGGTGGAAGAAAGGGACGGTGCCTGGCAAGTAGGAAGGGGTGGCGAAGCGAAGGAGGAAGGGAACAGTGCTGGGCAGCAGAGGGAAGCGAGGGGACAGCACCAGTAGGGGAGGGGTACTATGAGTAGAGCTGGCCTAGGGGGGCCAGTTTGTAAATCTGGGCCTGAATGGGCCCCTAACTGTGTTACTGGTAGCAGCATTCAAAACCATAGTGGAATACTGTGGGTCACATCTCACTAATGTCAACAGAATGAGCTGTTAATAAACTTGCCTGTGTGATTGTCACTAAACACAATGAATGTTGCTAACATACATTTATAAAGGATGCCACATCTGAAGAAAAACTTTTGAGCTATTTCTACATTTCCACTCAGTAAGTGACATATCAAATCACATGTATTTTGTTTGTACCCCTCTCTGCTGTCACCTGCAGCAAGAGCCCAGTCACCCATTCCCTGTGATTTTCACCCAAACGTAATTCAATCTTGCCATTGAAAAGCACAAAATGTGGACCTCAAATTCTCCCCGATTATGGCAAGCTTTAGGCAAAGCAGAGAGCACAAACATGCCCCTGGGTGGGGTGTGGCATGACCAAGATGCAGGTCTGGTTGTATCAGGTCAATTTTGACAAACAGAACATTTGCCCTGTCCTGACCAATGTGCCAGATTTCAAGCTTATTCTGTAAAGGGAAGGACATATTCTGCACACATTCTAAATCTAGCTACATGGATAGGTCTGTATGGAGCTAGAAGGGAGCTGTGGTTCTCTCTAATTTATGAATCTGAATATCTAATTATCTGTTGTAAAAATGTCTCTAGTGAGCCAAAAAAATATGCATACCAGATCATAGTACATTGGTGGGTCTTAATGGAGGTAAGATGAAGCTGTGGACTACTCTAATTTATGGATCTTCTGATACCTCATATATAGTAAATGCACCAAGGAGAGGCATGGGTATATCCTGTTATCTGTAAGGTGTCTCCAATGTTCCTCCCAAAGAGTCAACAGATCTACATACAACCATACCAGAGCATGTATGTCCACATCACTGGGATAGCTCAGGTGACAGTTCTAGAAGTATATATAAAGTTATTATTATTAAAAAGTCACCATTGCTGGGCCAAATGGCATGGGCAAATCCCACCACTCCTGCATTCTGCTGCCTCAACCAGAGTTATATAGAGCCACAATAAAGGGAAGCGGGCTGAAGAGGTACTGTAAGTGCCTAGTTCCCACCGCCCTCCATTGTACCCTAGGCACACGCTTCTTCTGTCTACTTAAAAAATTAGCTTTGACTACATGACTATGTCTAACACTTTTGGAGCACTAGTACTCTTTGTATGGTAGGGTGATTTCTAAACTTTCCCATAGAATTACATTTAATTGTAAACATATATGACAAATACTAAGGGGCACATTTACTAAGGGTCAAAGGGAAGTTTTCGAATTTCAAAAAATTTCAAAGTAATTTTTGGATACTTCGACCATCGAATAGGCCAAATTCGACTTCGATTCAAAGTGAAAAACCTCACAAAAAAGGAAGTACTGTCTATTTAAAAAAGTTCGACTTCGCCATCTTAAACCTGCTGAATTGCTGTTTAGCCTATGGGGGACCTCCTATAACCTATCATGAGTGTTTGGGCAAGTTTTGAGAAATTGAAGGTTTTTTTGTAAAATCGTACGATTAAATCGTTCAATCACACGACTTTAAAATCCTTCGACTTCGAATGTCGAACTCCCCTATTTGATGGTCGAATTTCAAAGTTTTTTGCACTTCGAAATTCGACCCTTGATAAATCTGCCCCATAGTGAACTGTGTGGAGAATAGTTATAAATCAAACCTTGCTCTAAAAACCTGTGTGTAACCCTGTATTTGTTACTGTGGACAATAAGCATATCATGATATAGGACATAAAATAATATGTATTTGTTAAGTTGCCATTAAAAGAAACTTATAGGATGGCACACATCAGTTATGGATTTTGATAACAGTGTTTGTATAGTTTTCTTGATCATTAAAACACAGGTACACCCGAGTGTGAAAAGTGTTTAGCTCACAACAGAGGCATCGGGCCTAGGAACTGCTGGGGGACCAGTTGGGTTCTGAATGACCAATCTCAAGACATGTTTGTGAAACAATTATACTTCTCCAAGGTCTGGAGGCCCTACAAATGTGGAAACCGGTTACTAAGGTTGCCAAATTTTTAATGAAAAATATCAGCCTTCCTTTCTCTCTTTTTTACCACTACTGTATAATAGAGATTTCAACTTCCTGGGTGTGGTTTGCAGGAGACTTCTCACAATGGTCCAACCACTTCTCCAGTATAAACCTGAGAAACAACAAACATTGGAGGTTTGACAGCTCTGTTAAAAAACATTGACAACACTTTTTTCTGACCAGGTGGCAACCATACCCATACTTATTTTTATGCCACTAGTTCTAGGCAGGAGTTTAGGGTGAGGCATGCTGCCCAACCACACCCACAATTGTTCAGAAACACTGAGGATGTGCAAGAGATAAAATAGTTGTTTAAATTTCCCGTGCGCCAATCCCCATTGCTCCAGTCCAGATGATTAAAATTTGCACAAATTAAAGGGAGAGGACGGGGGGCAACGAACATCAGCTGGCCTAGGGGTTCCCGAAATGTAAATCCGGCCTTGTAGGTTTGCCTAGTTATGAATGGCTAAGTTAAATAATAGGTTTGATCATTCATGCATCCACTGTATTTTAGTTGGCAGCTACTAGTCATTTTGCACCCCTTGCACAGTGTGAATATCTGATGAGCTTTATTTTTGTAGATAGAAATTTAACCGCTTTACTTTATACTCAAATACCTTTTAAATAAAATCATTTTATCAGATGCCATGTACAGAAGAGGACACTGGTAATTTAGACACTATAAATCAGCAGCAGTCCCTTGTATGGAGTTGTAAAGAGCCTACTCACACTTCATGAGAATTACAGCTACAAGCTGGTCTCACTGCTGTGAAAAATGTAGTGTGCCTATGAAAACAAATCATTCTGCATGGCTGCGTTGGAAACTAATAGGGAGCAATTTAACCTTGTAACATGCATTATTAATGTGTTCTGCATAACACCTTTGAAATGGGCTAATTAAAATCGTAAGGGGAAACTTGCAAACTGTGGAGATTGTCCATAGATCGATTATTTTGAATGCTACATGGAAGTGCTGTATATTTATGGGTGAAGTATTGACCATAAACACATGCTGAAGTTTCCAAAACTATTCTGTTTAGTTATCACTATAAAAATTCAGTAGACAAAAAATATTAACTTTCTCTTACTTGACTAATTACCTTTTGATTAGTAAGTCACATTTTATTTCATTCCATATCAGCATTTCATGGGTGGCAAAAGGGCATTGGACTTGTGGGTAGTGGACATGTTTTAGGCAGAGTTTTGGCATTATGGGACAGGGCTGTGACCATTTCTATGTAGTGCATTTTTGTTTTCACTGATGTCCCAATCTCCTTGTTGGCAGGGCTCATCCACTAGGGGGCCCAGATGACCACTGGGCGCTGTTAACTTTTATGGGTGGCAAGTATGGGGTCCCATTATTACTTATGATACTGACACTAAAAAACTACTTTTTAAAATATGAAGGTACATTAAGGGGCAGATTTATCAAAGGTCGAGGTGAATTTCGAGCTATTTTTTGTGTACTTCGACTAGGGAATAGTCCAAATTCGACTTTAAAAATTCGACTTTGACCATTCGGTATCTAAAACCTGCCGAATTGCTGTTTTAGCCTATGGGGGACCTCCTACAACCTATTTGGAGTCAATTCGTGGACTTTGAAAAATCTTAGGTTTTTTTGGGAAAAACTTTGAATCGATCGAATGCGCTATTCCTTCGATTCGTAAGATTTGAATACGGACCTATTTGACCAAAAAACTTAATTTTGGTTGGTCTTTTTTAATTGGAATTTCGAAGTTTTTTCAATTCGAAATTTGACCCTTGATAAATATGCCCCTAAAAGTTACCTATAGGTCATGTTGATAATTTTTTTGCTATCTAAGTTATTGTTAGTTGAAGTTTCTAAATCTGACTGTTTTGCCAACCTGACTGTCCCATCTCAGCCTGTCAGTTTCCAATGCTAATGGACTTCTGCTGCACGAATATGGCAGCCCCCTCATACAGGAACATGTGGCATCAGACAGGTAGTGTAAAAGCATTGTGCAAATAATTTATGGCAAAGTTATAAGTAGCTTTCAAAGGCAATATTTTGATAGATGTAAAAAAAGATTTGAATTTCTGGTGTCAGTATCTCTTTAAGAGAACAAGAGAAGAGAACAAGACAAGAGTAGCCACCTACACCTGGGTCAGGAGGGATTGGGTCGACCCAAAAATGTGAAATTGTTGTTTTTTAATTTTCTGGTCTAAAGTAATTAGGGATGCACCAAATCCACTATTTTGGATTCAGCCGAACCCCCGAATCCTTTCCGAAAGATTGGCTGATTACCAAACCGAATCCTAATTTGCATATGCAAATTATGGGTAGGAAGGGGAAACCATTTTTTACTTCCTTGTTTTGTGATAAAAAGTCACCCTGTTCTTAAATTGTGCTATTTAAATGATTACAAATGTTTTTATCTTCTGTAAAACTCTTACAAGCATATTATAAACACACGTATGATTATGTAAGTTGTAATTTTGGTTACATTATCACAGATTGGCATGTCAAATTTGCATGAACTTCTATATACATAACTATGTAACAAATAAACCTTTGTATTTAATATGTAAATTATTGTTGTCTTTCTTAACACTGCCTTCATTTTTTTTTGTTTGTTTTTTTTGCATTTTAACAGGTCTGGTTGTTAGGAATTGCTAAGCAAGATTATTGGAGTAAACTGGTGTAAAAAGAATATATTCATATATGTCATATTCACAAAATTCTCACTCCACTTTTGTGGAATTCCAGGTGTCACTCTTTTTAACTTGGATCACCATTCAAGAATTACAGAAATCTGTCAGACAGCTTATGACAATTTGAAGTTAGTTTAAGTTTTTTAACTTTGGTGTCAAACTGGTGGAAACATTGTTACTCAAACTTTTTTGATGATGAAAAAGGAATGGTTTAGGGTGGTATAAAAACTCTAAAACAAATTAACACGGTGGAAGCTTTTTATTTATTTGAAATTGCAAATTGTCTCAGAATATCACTCCCAACATCATACTAAAAGTTATCTCAAAGGTGAACAACCCTTTTAACTAGGTCAATGAGTTCTTATCAATATATAGCTATATATAGTTGGGATTCCTAACTGTGATAGGGGTTGCTGCCACCTAGTGAGAATGAAAACATTTTTGAGGCACATTTATCAAAGAGTTTTTTAAACTCCTTTAATTTCGAATATATTCGAAATTTGACTGGGGGAATATTTACGAAAAAAGTGGAACATCTAAAACTCAAATGAATTCTACTGACCCCGAAAACTCGATTTGAATTCGACCAAACTCGATTCGAGTTTTTTCTCAGAAAAAAGCTTGAATGTCAGGAAGAATACAAAAATCTCCAAATTGGTCACAGGACCTCTCCTGTTGAATTAATTTGGCAGGTTTTAGGTGGCGAATAATCAAATTCAAATTCTTAAAGGGTCGGAGTTTGATAAATCTCGAAAATCTTGTTCAAATTTTAAAAAAAAAACCTCAAGTCGATTTTGATAGTTCCCTAATAATATTCTTTTCTAGTAGTATGTGCCATTGGGTAATCATAAATAGAAAATTGCCATTTTAAAACATAAGGGCCGCCCTCTGGGATCGTACGATTCACCGTGCACACAAACATACCAACAAACTATACTTCTTAGGTCACATGAGCCAATTAACATGGAGTGTCTTTTGCTTCAGCACTTCTTTTTGTTACAGTAAAGCTCCCCATAGACGCGACGATTCTTCTTGCCTAACGACCGATTTTAGGGAAGTCAGACCAATCCTTCGAAATTATCATGCGGTTAGTGGGATTCGCACGATCGTACATCTTACGATTTTTCGGCCGACATCTGTCAGGAAATTGATCGGCCAGGTCAAAAAATC
Source organism: Xenopus laevis (assembly GCF_017654675.1). Classification (NCBI taxonomy): domain Eukaryota; kingdom Metazoa; phylum Chordata; class Amphibia; order Anura; family Pipidae; genus Xenopus; species Xenopus laevis. Next base: position 69,269,304 of record NC_054385.1, read on the forward strand.
TTTGTTGGTCCCAGTGCAATCTATCTATGTATGCAGGGCCAAGCAGGCAGCTCCCCTTTGTTTTCCTGGCAAATTGGTCTTTTTAGTTGATGGTAAATTCGTACGATCGTTCCGAGATAATCGTGGTCTCACGATCAGGATCTGATCTTTTAAAAATCTCAACATCTATGGCCAGCTTTAGAGTTGTAGTATTTCTGGTCAGGTGATCTCTGAGGCGGCACACAGACCATCACAAAATGGTGGTTCAAGGCAAGAGATGTAAAAGGGCAATATTTACTTAAATATATATTCCAGTTTGGTAAGATTAGTATTCATTTTGGGGTATAGTTTTCCTTTAATAAATCTGCCCCTTAATTTACAGAATTATAGGTTACCCCTCTTACAAAGGCACCACATACACATCATGTACCATTAGCACAATTTAATTTGTACAATATATACTGTACCTTTTCCTAGTATAATGTGAAAAACTCAAAATTTCTATGACATTTTTCTCCCAACTGCTTCTGCCATGAAGTAATGTGAAAGAGTGCCAATCTTAAGGTTGGCAAAAGTAGCCCACAGGAAACTCAATGGGAGAGAATAGAATGGCATGTATTTTTCCCAGAAAGAGTAGCATCCATATTATGGGTACCTTTTATGTAGGATTTCTAGCAGAGCATAGAATTAAAAACCATAACTTCATCTCAGCCTGTTTGTTCCATGATGTTCTTTTCTATTTATTTTTTCTAATATTCTAGTATTCACCTAGTGTTTATTCTGCAATTAAGAGAGTTGGCTGTGATATCCTCTTGGGGTTAGTGAGGAGTAGTGAGTAGTGAGGAGTAAACTGGTAAAGTGGAAGAGTCAGAATTTTTCTCTAACTGAAATTATTAAGGAATATACAGTAGTATGTAGCAATTCTTACATCATGGAATTGATTCATTTGTTTTAACTACTTCAGGTACGATGTTTATTTCAGCTGCAGTAATTTATAAATGAAAAATAGTTGACAAGAAGTGTGTCTTCTTTAAGTGTCCAATTAGCTTTAAGGCTACCTTACTGAAAAGCAATGATAGTGCCTTTGTGCCATATTACCCAACTCTCTCATGAATTAAGCACACGGGGATCAGGTTCACTTTGTTGCCCTGCCACAAAAGGAACAAAGAGATCTGATCTCATCAACAATTGATGATAGAGAGGTTTATTTATTAAAATATCCTGGTTGCAAAAGAGTACAAATTCTCAATATTATCAGTATTTTATTTTGAAAAAAAACATAATGTAATTTTGACAGCCTGCTTATGTGTATTGTGCTATTGAATTGACTGGCCTATTGGTGCTACTGAGCTTTATGTATAGAAGGCACCTGTTCATAATAATATATAATTAGCATGTGTGCACATGATTTGTCAGTATTTAAAAGTAGAAATAAACATATAGTTGCATTAAAGGGATTCTGTCATAATTTTTATGGTGTCGTTTACACTGCAAATACTTCACTCTACCATACAAAATTTTATTCCTGAACCAAGTGCATTTTTTTAGTGTTGATATTGGTGTGGAGGCAGCCATATCAGGTCATTGTGCCTGGTCATGTGCTTTCATAAAAAAAACAGCACTTCACCATGTAACTGCTTTCAGACAGGCTATTGTTTCCCGTACTCAATGTAACTGAAATAGTTGCAGTGGGACTTGGATTTTTACTAATGAGTGCTATTCTCATATCTACCAGGGAGCTGTTATCTTGTGTCAGGGAGCTGTTGACCTTAGTATTGTTCTATTGTTTAGGCTGCTGGGGGGAAAGGGAGGTGAGTGATATCATTTCAACTTGCAGCGTAGCAGTAAAGAGTAACTGAAGTTTATCAGTCAGTAACATGACTGAGGGAATCTGGGAAACCAACAACATGTCTAGCCCTATGTCAGATTTCAAAATGAAATATAAAAAAATCTGTTTGCTCTTTTGAAAAACTAATTGCAGTGCAGAAGTCTTCTTGAGCACACTGTTAAGTGATGCGTTTGGATAAAAACACGTTTTCCCATGACAGAATCCCTTTAAGGTAAATAGCTTTCTATTAATCCACATGTTGTGAACAAACACGAAAACAAGCCCAGTTCAACACAACACTGTACTGCCCAGGCATTATCCTGACAAAAATATAAATTCTTCCTCTTGAGATCGCTCTGGGGACAGGGAGGGAGGTCAGAAGCTGCACCAAAGACTTCACCCAGCAAGTGGGTCTGGGCCCACTGGTTTTTTCCCAGTGTACCGCTGGCCCAGTCTGACCCTGCTTCCAAAAGCTAAGCGAGCTGACAGCAACAGAGCAGCATATAGTCACAACAGAGGAATATTTTATCCACTCTAGGGGCTAGTGACTAAAAGGCATATGGCAACAACCCTTCTCACAGGATACTGACCCAATCAGACATAAGAGGGGTCATGTACAACTGAAAGTGCAGTGTGAAACTGCCATTTCTGACACAAATGTTTTTACCTAATATGCAATGTGTTTTTTCCCCACATTTCGAGCATCATTTCAGCCATACTGTGAGTTGTGCTCAAACAACCACAACTGCACTTGCACTGGTTGGAAGTTGAGATCAGATTTGCCATGCAGTGACTTGGTTTAACCCAAGCACATTTATAAATCATTACAGGAATTAGCCATTGGTCTTGAGGTTTTGCAGGCAGTGGTTGACTCAGAGAGACCCCCCCTACTTACTTACCCCCAAACTGTTTGTATGCTGGAGTTGAAATTCCCTTACCTTATTAAACGTGTGCAAAATTAAATATGTGCTGTGTAATTAGTTTTAGTATTATTTAGTATTACATTGAGGCGGTTTATAGGTTTAACACTTTCCTGCAGGTAAGGGTAAATTAAGGAGTCTATATATATTTATATTATTATTTTTTTTTCCATGGGAAAGCAGTTTGACCAGATGTCCTGAAATATTATGTATTTGTTTTAAAATCCCCACTCTTGTTTATCCCCATACACAAATAAACTGATTACTGAAATGCACAATACCTTATCCCTGGCATAAAGAAACTTAGTAGTAAAGAAACTTACCAGAAGATGTCACTGTGGAACAGGTTAACTAACAGTTGAGCAAGAGCAGTTCTATCCGGCAACATGTTGTGTTTTGGGCTTCTGTACCAGCTCAAAACAATAACACAGCTCTATAGCAGTGAAGCTCTGTGTTTCTGTATATGCTCCCAGTAGCTCCCCATCTTCTTTCTCCAGTCTCACTGCACTGGGCTGCTGAAGATTAGTGATCAACTCACAATATGCAGTATAAAACTCTTGATACAAGGCTGTTTAGTCACTTATGTAGATTCACTTTACAAATAAAGAGGAAACATGTGCACCAGAATTCATTAATAAACAGATTCATCTGACAATCAGAATGTAGCATTAACTTCTACACAGGACATGAGGCCAGTTGAGAAACTCGCCTCAGACGGCAGCAAGTTACCTAGCAACTTCAAGAACCAAGAGTCTGTTTTTTAATTAGAATTTAAATTCTGCAATTGCATTAGCGATGTAGCCCCCCGCTTGGCTTGCTCTGACATTTGCAAAGGTAAGTATCGGGTGTGGGAAGTGTTAGACTGGGCCGGTGGGACACCGGGGAAAAACCAAGTGGGCCACGGTGGGATCTGCGCTCCTGCCCGGACCATCCCCCTCCTTTGCCCCCAGCCAGACCAGAACAGGGTAAGAGGTAAGTACACATTTTTGGAGGACAGGTCTAGGAGCGAAGTGAGGTTTGGTGCTGGTAGGAAGGCCCTTTAGTTTTCATGGTGGACCCTGGCAGTCGCGCTCCCAGTGGGCTCCAGAATTTGAAGGCATGGATCATTTTCTATAGGGCTGCTGAACCTCTAGTGTGTTTACATAAAATACCTGATTTCTAGCCATATTCTAATTCAGATTTTAATTTTCCGTTAAGAAAAGTATGTATTTGTCAGGTTTGATATTATAAACACTTCTGGATGTTATAAAACGTGTCTTTAATGGTGTCACAAAATGTGACAAATGCTTATGTGAAAAATGCTTAAATGCTTATATAGAAGAATGTAACATGTTAACATGTCTGTGTGTATATAACTACATGATAGCAGTACTGACACAGTCATTGTGTAGCAGAGTTAAGGAGTTGTGTTTCCCTTTGGTAAATTCAACCAATACTAGCCGTGTTTTTGCTTTACAAACCCATGATTATCAAAATATTAGTACATCCCTGAATATATTTGTGCTGTTTCCTCGCTGCTCATTTTTCATTATTTCAGACAACTATGGTATTAACTAATCTGGTAATGGATATGGAAATAATATGTCACTGACTGACTGAAAGGTAGCTGCATTGTTTCCCTTTAAAGAGGTTTTTCACCTTCCGACACTTATTTCAGTTCAGCTGTTTTGCTGATAGTTCACCAGAAATAAATACACAGACTCCCTGGATTTGATTAAAGGTGGCTGATATAATCGATACAATAGTTGCTAATATTCCACAGATGCTGTTGAGAAATATGTCAACTAATGTAGCAAACTGTAACAGTTCACTGTTCTGCACTTGGGTTACTGAACTGCTAGACGGAAACACCAGAGACAGGAACATTAAAGGGGTACATATGATGTATAGGGTGATATTTGTGAGACCATTTGTAATTGGTTGTTATATTTGAGTTATTTAACTTTTTATTCAGCAGCTCTCCAATTTGCAATTTCAGCAATCAAGTGCTAGGGTGTAAATTACCCTATCAACCATAGATTGATTTGAATAAAAGAATGGAATACAAATATGGGAGGGCCTAAATAGAAAGGTGAGTCATTTAAAGTAGCAATAACTATACATTTGTAGCCTTACAGAGCATTTGTTTTTTAGATTGGGTCTGTGACCCCCAGAGCCAGGCGGGGCTGTTCGCGCAATGATGCTCACTGACGCTCACTGACACTGGTTTGTGCAAACTTACAAGTGGATATGCGTGAACAAAATGGTTTGTGTGCAGAACCCCCCCAGCTTTGCGCCCTAGGCACGTGTCTACTCTGCCTACCCCTAGTTTCGGCCCTGGTGACCCCTATTTGAAAGCTGGAGACAAAAGGAGAAGGTAAATAATGCAAAAACTATAAAAAAGAAAAAATGAAGGAGTTCAACTTAAAACTAAACTATGAAAAAAAAGGAAAGCAGTTGAAAAAAGTCTTTATTTACGCTTGACAATCAACAACTGAACTGAAAAAAGTCTCTGGCAGGTGAACAACCCCTTTAAGTAACATAGTACAATGCCACTCCTACAATTCCAAGGACAGCAGAGCTGGAGAAGGAATTTGAGGACTGCGGAAAAACAGGAACTTCTCAGTTTCGAGTGATAAAAACAAATAGCACTTCATGCATATCACCTGTTAAATATTAACATAAGAAAAGGCATTACCCTTCTGAACCCTCTAGGCCTCAGTTTATAAAGGTGTGCAGGTAAAAAACACTGTACTGCCCAGGCATTATCCTGACAAAAATATAAACTTTTTCTCTAGCGATCACTCCAGGGACCAGGGAGGGAGGTCACAAGCCGCACCAAAGGCTTCACACAGGGAGTGGGTCTGGGCCCAATGGGTTTTTTTCCCAGTGTCCCGCTGACCCAGTCTGATCCTGCTTCCAAAATTTATGCGAGCTGACTGCAATAGAGTAGCATATAGTCACAATAGGATTCTTTTATCCTTTCAGCAATGATCCAGTATTTCAAACCTGTAACAGGGATCACCATCTTGGAAAGTGTCTACGACACTCACGTGTTAGTGGGCTCTGAGCAGCTGCTGAGAAGCTAAGCTTAGATGTCATCAGAAATTATCAAGCAGAAAATGAGGTTAGCCTGTAATATAAGATGATAAGCTACAGGACTGATTATTAAATTTGGATGTTATTTGCATTGGTTTCTGTGTTGCCATGTAGTAATTAATAGAGATGTCGCGAACTGTTCGCCGGCGAACTTGTTCGCGCGAACATCGGGTGTTCGCGCTCGCCGGAAGTTCGCGAACGTCGCGCGACGTTCGCCATTTTGGGTTCGCCATTGTTGGCGCTTTTTTTTGCCCTCTCACCCCAGACCAGCAGGTACATGGCAGCCAATCAGGAAGCTCTCCCCTGGACCACTCCCCTTCCCTATAAAAACCGAAGCCCTGCAGCGTTTTTTCACTCTGCCTGTGTGTGCTGAAGAGATAGTGTAGGGAGAGAGCTGCTGCCTGTTAGTGATTTCAGGGACAGTTGAAAGTTTGCTGGCTAGTAATCGTTTTGATACTGCTCTGTTATTGGAGGGACAGAAGTCTGCAGGGGTTTGAGGGACATTTAAGCTTAGGTAGCTTTGCTGGCTAGTAATCTACCTTCTACTGCAGTGCTCTGTATGTAGCTGCAGTGGGCAGCTGTCCTGCTTCTGATCTCATCTGCTGACTGCTGCAATAACAGTAGTCCTTGTAAGGACTGCTTTTATTTATTTTTTTGTTGTTTTACTACTACTACTACTACTACTACTATAAGAGCCCAGTGCTATTAGTCTAGCAGTGTTGGGGAGTGGGACTGGTGTGCTAATCTGCTGCTCCTAGTAGTTCAGCAGCACCAACTTTAATTTTTTTTTTTAATATTCATTTTTTTTTTATTTTACTTTTTTTTATTTTACTACCGCTGTAGTAGTGTATAAGTTGACCTTTTAGGCATTATTTGCCCTGTAGGCATTATTTGCACACTGTTTTCTTCAACCCGCCATCGAGCTGTGTGACCTTGTTCACATTCTGTCTAAATATCCATAATATTACCGTCTCCAGAAAAAACACCGGAGTCACTTTTTTCAAGCAGCCATAATATATTTTACGTAATCCGTATCCACCGCTGTAGTAGTGTATACGTTGGCCTTGTAGGCATTATTTGCACACTGTTTTCTTCAACCCGCCATCGAGCTGTGTGACCTTGTTCCCATTCTGTCTAAATATCCATAATATTACCGTCTCCAGAAAAAACACCGGAGTCACTTTTTCAAGCAGCATTCATATATTTTACGTAATCCGTATCCACCGCTGTAGTAGTGTATACGTTGGCCTTGTAGGCATTATTTGCACAGTGTTTTCTTCAACCCGCCATCGAGCTGTGTGAGCTTGTTCACATTTTGTCTAAATATTGATAATATTATCGTCTCTAGAAAAACCACTTGAGTTACTTTTTTTCAAGCAGCATTCATATATTTTACGTAATCCGTATCCACCGCTGTAGTAGTGTATACGTTGACCTTGTAGGCATTATTTGCACACTGTTTTCTTCAACCCGCCATCGAGCTGTGTGACCTTGTTCACATTTTGTCTAAATATTGATAATATTATCGTCTCTAGAAAAACCACTTGAGTTACTTTTTTTCAAGCAGCATTCATATATTTTACGTAATCCGTATCCACCGCTGTAGTAGTGTATACGTTGACCTTGTAGGCATTATTTGCACACTGTTTTCTTCAACCCGCCATCGAGCTGTGTGACCTTGTTCCCATTCTGTCTAAATATCCATAATATTACCGTCTCCAGAAAAAACACCGGAGTCACTTTTTTCAAGCAGCATTCATATATTTTACGTAATCCGTATCCACCGCTGTAGTAGTGTATACGTTGGCCTTGTAGGCATTATTTGCACACTGTTTTCTTCAACCCGCCATCGAGCTGTGTGACCTTGTTCCCATTCTGTCTAAATATCCATAATATTACCGTCTCCAGAAAAAACACCGGAGTCACTTTTTTCAAGCAGCATTCATATATTTTACGTAATCCGTATCCACCGCTGTAGTAGTGTATACGTTGGCCTTGTAGGCATTATTTGCACAGTGTTTTCTTCAACCCGCCATCTAGCTGTGTGTATTATCGTTTCCAGAAAAACCAACTGAGTTTTTGTTGTTGTTGTTGTTTTTTTAAAAATAATGCCAGGCAAAGGCAGGCCGCCACGCAGAGGCCGTGCTAGGGGCCGTGCTGCTATGCAATCCTGTGGCCCTAGCAAATTGCCCAGTTTTAAAAAGCCAATGACCCTGAACTCCCAAAATGCTGAAGAGGTAGTTGACTGGCTTACACAGCACACCCCATCCTCTACCGTTTCTAACTTTACCACAACATCCTCCTCATCCTCCACTGCTATGGCCACCCCACGTAACACTTCCTCCACCACCGGTGCCCCTTCTTCACTGGGGTCAGAGGAGTTATTTTCCAATGAGTTTCTTGAACTGAGTAATGCGCAACCATTATTGCCAGAAGAAGATGAAGGAGATGAGGACCTTACACCAGATTTAATTCTGGCAGAGAACACGATAGAGATGGACATAATGAGTGATGAGGAGGAGGTCCCCGCTGCTGCTTCCTTCTGTGATGTGTCAGAAGAAATTGATGCATCTGAGGAGAATGATGATGAGGAGATTGATGTTTTGTGGGTGCCTAGTAGAAGAGAGCAAGAGGAGGGTAGTTCAGATGGAGAGACGGAGAGTCAGAGAGGCAGTAGGAGAATAAGACTTAGAAGAAGCAGGGAGGACAGCCCGCAGGGATCAGCAGGGCAACAACATGTATCGGCACCTGTGTTCAGCCGGCCAACGCACCCGCCATTGCCGCCAATACCGCCAACTCCGCCAACTTCTACTGTTACCGCCAGATCGCACACTTCCAAAAAGTCAGCAGTGTGGGATTTTTTTAATGTGTGTGCCTCTGACAAAAGCATTGTAATTTGCAATGAGTGCAGTCAGAAACTGAGCCTTGGTAAGCCCAACAGCCACATAGGTACAACTTCTATGCGAAGGCACATGAGCGGCAAGCACAAAGCACTTTGGGAGCAACACCTCAAAGGCAACAGGCAAACTAAAAGCCACACTCCTTCTGGTCCAGCATCTTACTGCTCTACCTCTGCTCTCCTTGACCCGTCTGAACCACCCTCCACTCCGCCTTCCACCTTGACCACCTGTTCCCATTCCCAGTCATCTGACTCAACGTATATGGCAAAAAATGACTATTTTCAGCATTTATATGGCATATTTTTTCTGGCAACTGTGCTTCAGTGGCTGCGACCAAAAAAACTGGGCAAACAATGCCTACAAGGTCAACGTATGGCAAAAAATGACTATTTTCAGCATTTATATGGCATATTTTTTCTGGCAACTGTGCTTCAGTGGCTGCGACCAAAAAAATGCATATTTTCTGCATTTATATGGCATAATTTTTCTGGCCTCTGTGCTTCAGTGGCTGCAACCAAAAAAATTTATATTTTCAGCATTTATATGGCATAATTTTTCTGTCAACTGTGCTTCAGTGGCTGCGACCAAAAAAATGCATGTTTTCTGCATTTATATGGCATAATTTTTCTGGCCTCTGTGCTTCAGTGGCTGCAACCAAAAAAGTTTATATTTTCAGCATTTATATGGCATAATTTTTCTGTCAACTGTGCTTCAGTGGCTGCGACCAAAAAAATGCATATTTTCTGCATTTATATGGCATAATTTTTCTGGCCTCTGTGCTTCAGTGGCTGCAACCAAAAAAATTTATATTTTCAGCATTTATATGGCATAATTTTTCTGGCAACTGTGCTTCAGTGGCTGCGTCCAAAAAAACTGGGCAAACAATGTCTACAAGGTCAACGTATGGCGAAAAATGACTATTTTCAGCATTTATATGGCATATTTTTTCTGGCAACTGTGCTTCAGTGGCTGCGTCCAAAAAAACTGGGCAAACAATGCCTACAAGGTCAACGTATGGCAGTTGTTTAAAGAGAACAGTAGATTACTAGCCAGCAAAGCTACCTAAGCTAAAATGTCCCTCAAATCCCTGCAGACTTCTGTCCCTCCAATACAGAGCAGTATCAAGCAGATTACTAGCCAGCAAACTTACTATCATCTGTCCCTGAAATCACTAACAGCTCTCCCCCTACACTATCTCTTCCAAGCACACACAGGCAGATTTTTCAGATACATTTTTGCCCTTGATCCCCCTCTGGCATGCCACTGTCCAGGTCGTTGCACCCTTTAAACAACTTTAAAATCATTTTTCTGGCCAGAAATGTCTTTTCTAGATGTTAAAGTTCGCCTTCCCATTGAAGTCTATGGGGTTCGCGAACCGTTCGCGAACCGCTCGCGTTTTTGCGCAAGTTCGCGAATATGTTCGCGAACTTTTTTTCCGACGTTCGCTACATCCCTAGTAATTAACTGTATTAATTACTAATCAGCCTTATATTGTGATATTCTATGTGTACTGTATATTGTGTGTGGGTCCCTAAGCTCAGTAAGTGAGAGCAGGACAGAGCATGTGCAGTGAATAAGCAGAAAAGAAGATGGGGAGCTACTGGGGCATCTTCAGAGACACAGATCTTTACTGCTAAAGGGCTGGGGTTGCCTTGGGCTGGTACAGAAGCCCAAAACATAATGTACACCATTTCTAGCCTTCTTTAGTTAAGCTTTAGCTCTCCATTAAGCTTATTTGTGTTACTGAGTAAATAATATTATAGATTCTGCCCCAGAATCGTTGAACTTTTGGGCACCGCCACCAGATATACATCATTATACAGCTTGTCCACATTGTTTGAACCAATCCTTACAAGGTTGAGGTTTATACCAGAACATAAGGACCTTATATAAAGGAAGTTTTATTTGTAATGTTAACATTAAGGTCCTGATTTTATGCTGTAATGTAGGGTAATGGGTCATGTGAATCAATGTGCATCAAGCAACAATCTGTATAAGTTTGAAATTAGGCCCCTTGAGTATGGATATTTTATACAAATTGCCTCAAAATGGTTGAGGTCATGAAGGAGTTGTTGATATAGAAGGAGGTAAGAGGGTTTCTGTTGAGACATGTCCTTATTTAGCATATTTTTGAAATTTCTTTTGGTGTATCTGGTCTAGTAGTACATGGTTTTTCAGAAAATGGATACTGTGTCCCTGTTTTTATATACTTCTTTAGTGGATGTCTACATTGTAGGTTTTTATATGTCTCATTTCTGGTGTTTGAACTGGTGTTTCTAATTTTTCTCCTGGAGTTAACCCATTGTGTTGAGTCATTTTCTTTCTAGCTGTTTAGACTCGGTTATGGTATAGAATTTTTTAATACTGCTGGTACCTGACAATATCTTATATAACTGAGTAGCATCCACATTTGTCAGGATTTCATGCAGTTCATTCTTTGTTGTTTGTCCTGGGCACAAACTGTTGTTCATACACAAAACCTGTGAGTACAAGTGCTGTCCATAAAACAAACAACAGATACTTGCTAAATTTCTAAACTGACAGCCTTGCCCTACTACAGTATATGTTAATGGAACTCTTCACATGTAGAGGGCAGTGTTGGCTGAAAGCATTGCTGTCTATTTATCGGGAAGGAACCAGAAGTGTCACCTATCAAATGGACGGCTGCAGCCCAAAACCCATCCACCATATAAATCTCAATCATTATTCATGCAGTGGACAGATGGACAGACTGGTACAATAGGTACCACTGTAGTGGTCTCCAACATCTTTCACTATGAGAGGATACTTAAATAAGATCGCCATCTTAAAATATATATTAATCTGTCAGGATGGGTCCATTAATATCTTGCAAGGCTAGATACTAAGGAACCAACTTCCAGTTGGAGACCTTTGATGAGGGCCAGTTATATTATTGAATACTAATTAGTTTTAGCACACCAATAATATTGTATAAGCCAATTGCCCTTTGTCAATGATACAGGTATGGGACCTGTTATCCGGAAACCCGTTATAAAGAAAGCTCCGAATTAGGGGGTTTATCCAAATAATCCAAATTTTAAAAAATGATTTCCTTTTTCAATGTAATAATAAAACAGTAGCTTGTACTTGATCCCAACTAAGATATAATTGATCCTTATTGGAAGCAAAAGTATTTTATAGTAGACTAAAGGTATGAAGATCCAAATTACGGAAAGATCCATTATCCAGAAGAACAGAAGAGCATTTCGGATAACAGTTCCCATACCTGTAGTACATTTCTAGTATTCAACGCAGCACCGCTGAAGAATTAAGTTAAAAAGCTTTTATTAGGAACATATGACTTTTGATCTGCGACAACTGCAACGTTTCTGGCATGCTCCCGGCCCTTTACCAAGCAGGAGCAGACTAGAAACGTCGCAATTGTCCCGGATCAATTGCCATATGTTCTCAATAAAAGCTTTTTAACTTTATTCTTCAGCGGTGCTGTGTTGAATACTAGAATTCTATAATCCAGTTATTGAGTGGACCACAAGTCATGGGCATCGGATTTTGGGAAAAAACTGTGGAGCTGGTAAGTGCTGACTGAACTACTGTATATTGTAATAATAATACATTTTGCATTTGTGTGCCTACATTAATGAATATGCATTCTATATTCTAGTACTTATGAACAGATTAAAGACATTATTAATAGCTTGCTGTATTATGGTACCTACAGGTAAAAATTGTATAAAATGAATTAGTTGCTTACTATTTTCTGGTATAAATGCAAATTTATTAAAGATCTTGTGGCAGACAGTCTAAATCCTTAACATGACAGAAGGCAGATGGATCAGTGGATTATGTCTGCTATTTCAGTGTGACGTCCAACCTGTGTATTGTGCCCTGTCTCTTGTTTGTAGGGTTAATTTACCACGTGCATTTGGGTGTAACCTTTGTTAGAGCACAGGAATGTTGTTAAACCTGTTTAGCCAGTTGCTATTTGACTCTACGTTCCTGTACGCCCGAAACCAACGCCTACTAATGTCAGCCTATACCCTAAAAACAGCACTTGAATATGCATGAGTGTTTTTTTTTTCTATACTATAAATGAGGGCGTGTCGACACTCCTTTTATCAAAGTTATTATTATGGGTTGCCATACATATTGCAGATGTATTAGCCTTTTTAATTTCATGAAGCTCAGTGAAAAACAGTGATTAATTTATTTTTACACAATTGAGGAAAACCCTACAATCTCACATGTGATTAGACATGGAGCTCTGGGCTGAAAAATAAAATACATTCAGAGGCAGAAGCAATGGTTCTTGGCCACCTCATCCTAAAGCCCACAGTCAACATTTTACAGCAGTACACACAGTCCTGCACATTGTATTTTTTTGCCTTCTTTAGGGGCATATTTCGGCATGTATTCTCTGGCAGTTCTAGACTTTCATGGGCTCGCTCTTATCTAAGTCAAATTTTCTTTTATTCTTAGTTATTACATGTGTTGTGTTATGTAAAGTTTATATTCTATTGTGAAGCCAACTAGGGATCAGCAAGTGTTAACCAGTTTTCACTCCTCTACTGTGCAGCATTATGGAATCTCATCACTGTGATGTGCAATTTCCTCAGTATTCACTAGGGGGCACCTCTTCCAACAGAAAAAGAAGAAAGACACCTGTGCGTTGCTGGTTTGACAATTATCACAGTGTACAGTCAGGAGACTGCTTCTAGTCTGTTCACCTGCCAATGAGCAAACACAGGAAGGAGCTGCCTATGTGTGACAAGCCCACAATCTACCTACAGTGCTTCAGTCATAGTCGGGACTACGTTACCCACAAGCCACTGATTTTCCGTAGGAGGAGTCAATATACTGGTTGTACGAGATCAAAGGTTGTTGAACAGGGAGGTTTAGAGTAAAAACAGGCTGATGCTGTTTATCGTACATTAGCCTGGGTTATACATTACACCAGCTAAAACCTGAAACTGTGGCAGTTTTCCATTTGTAATCACCCCTTACACAACAATCTAGCTCCTTAATTATTTACTAGCATCCATTACATTGCCGAAAACTTCAACCAGAAGTTACTTTATAGGAACATCATGAAAATCATTTTTTAATGCTGATAAATAGCTTATTTTTAAAAGTGTTTCATAAACGTGATGTATACAAATTGTTGGACTGATTGGAAGATATTTCGGGGCAGATTTATCAAGGGTCGAAGTGAAAAAATTCAAAATTCGAAGTAATTTTTTTGATACTTCGACCATCGAATAGGATACTACGACTTCGATTTCTAATTCTATTCGAAGTAAAATGGTTTGAATATTCGACCATTCGATAATCGAAGTACTGTCTCTTTAAAAAAAACTTTGACTTCAATACTTTGTCAAATTAAACCTACCGAAGTGCTATGTTAGCCTAGATAATTTTTCTACGTTTTTGGAAGTCGAAGTCAAATCTTTTGATCAATTGCTGAAATCCTTCGAATCGTTCGAACCAAAGGATTTAATCATCAATCGTACGATTTTACTTTGACCGCAAATGGCCAAATTCGATGTAAAAAAACTTTGACTTCGATTGAAGTATTCCAATTCAATGGTCGAATTTTAAAGCTTTTTCTACTTCGAAATTCGACCCTTGATAAATCTGTCCCTTAGTGTTATATGCCACTTCCCTCACCAGCACACTACAACCCCTCTTTCGATACTGACACCTGAAATTAAATCTTTTTTTTACATGTAGCATAACATTGTCTTGTAATTTTGCCATAAAAGTATTTGCCCAATGCTTTTACATTACCTATCTGATTCCCCATGCTTCTATGAGGTTGCTGCCATATTTGTGCAGCAATAATCTGTTAGCATTAGAATCTCTAACTCACAGGTTGGTAAGGGACAGTCAGGTTGGCAAAACAGTCAGGCTTAGGAACTTCAAGTGACAATTACTTACAAAAGCAGCTCTATCAGTGAAAAACAGTCAACATGACCTATAGGTAACTTTTATTGTACTTTAATATTTTAAAGATTAATTTTTTAGTGTCAGTATCACTTTAACTTATTACTGTTCCTCAAAGGTTTTTAATTCACTGGTGGTCAGTGCAGTTTGCCCCTGTCACGCTTCTCTGCATTGTCATTGCTTGAAATATAAGTTACCTGAGTTTTTAGTTTTTACAAAAGTAAAGTAAATTGCTTAAGTTTTTCCATACCTTTATATGTAACTTATGTAATTTGCGCAAAATTTGTGATGCATTCGAGCCGCCCTTCGGATAAAGATCTCACCAGTTTCCCCTCTCCCTCCCTAATGGTGGATCTGGCACTCAACATTATGCAGGATCCAGCACCGGGCCAAGCCAGCCAGGCGCCCTAGGCAACCTGGCCGGCCGCAGCGCCTTGTGTGTACTGACGTGCGTGTGCATTAGGTGGACAGGCACGGGAGCGTAAATAGACGAGCGCGCACTCCCTCACAGCCCGGAACAGCATCTTGAGATCGGAGCGGGGCAAACAGACTTTGCGCCCTAGGCACGTGCCTACTCTGCCTACCTCTAGTTCCGGCCCTGCCAGGATCTTTTAAAATGCATTAAAATCAATACATTTATTAAAGCAACCCCTATACAAAATGTAATGGTCATATACAGTGCTCCTAGCAAAAGAGATTGTTTTGATTTTAATTGGGATACTGTCAAGTTTCATTAGAACATCTTTGTTAGCAGCACTGTATGATCTTACAGACAGATAATAAAGAAGGGCTCATGTACAAGAGCATAAAATTGAAGAAGGAGAGCCCCGTTGATGACTTTGCAATGGGGAGGAGGAGGTATGTGGTAGTGAGGTGTGTGGTAGTGATATGTGGGTCTTAGGGCCGGAACTAGGGGTAGGCAGGGTAGGTGACTGCCTAGGGCGCAATCATGTGGGGGGCGCACATTTTAAGGGTATTTTTCTTTTTAAACACTGGTTTGCGTGGCCTTTAATAGTTTTCAATTTTATAAACTGCTTGTTTCAACCCCCACCTCCCCCTTGGCAGCTTCTAGCAGAGGTAAACAAATGATTAGGGGCAATATGATGGATTTTTGGCTGCTGCTGCTGCTAGCACAGGTACATATTTGGGGGCAATATGATGGATTTTTGGCTGCTGCTGGCATAGGTACAAAGGGGGGCACTATGTAGGGTTGCCACCTTTTCTGGATAAAAATACCGGCTTTTCTATATATTTATCTTTTTCCCCTATTAATAATATTGGGATCAACAATAATTTTTACCGGCCAGGTGGCAACCCTAGCACTATGATAGGTGCTGGCACAGGTACATGGGGCAACATGATCTGCTGGCACAGGTACAGGGTACAATATGAATGGTAAGGTGGGAAATGGTAATGCAGGACCACCGGGTGGGGGGCACTAATTCAAGCTCTTGCCTAGGGTGCCAAAATACCTTGGCCCGGCCCTGGTGGGTAGCCTTTTAACCAACCAGATCGCAACCTAACCTGCCTGCTCCAAACTGAACCCTAACCGACCTGCAGTGATCTTCTAAAGTTGTGCTAAATCGACTCACACATCACTAGTGTATTAGATGAAAAAGCAGGGCAGATGGAAGACAAATAAATCTGCTGCCCTTAGGGTGATTGGAGGAAAGCTGAGACATGACGTCCAGGATAATTTAAGGCCTTGGTGGGCCCTGGGCAAAGATCAATTTGGTGCACTGATTCATCCTGCAGTGACTCCCCCCACATGAGGCTTTGTAAAATATGGCAGCCATAAAAAGACAGGCTTTGGAAAAATGATATCTTAAGAAAAATAGAATTTCAGCTTCATGGTACTGATTAAGAAAACTGTATAAATAAATCAATATATAAATCAATTGAAAATTCTGTAATCAAGTTTATCTTAACGATTCATCTCTCTTAGCATCTGTCTCTCTTCATGTAGGAGTTGGGTGTCAGATTTTGATTTTTTTTAAAAGGTTTTCTTTATTGAGTTTTAACTTTTAGTAAGAGTAAAGAAGAAATGAAGAATAGAAAGAGAAGATAGAAAGACATTGATGAGCATTCCCCTGGTATCAGTACAGATATCATAATGGATAACATACACTTTATGAGTTATTAAGACCTTTTTTACACTGCCATGTCCGTTTGTGGGTCAGCCAGTCACCTGTCCCATATTTTCCCAAATTTGCCCGGGCCTTGTAATTGATTGACAGATTTAATATATCTTTTGGGGGCTCCCTTTCCTTGCAGACGCATTACAGCTCACTTAAATAACTCATTCCAGCACAAACAAAATCTAACAAAATAACTGTCATTGGCACAAACCCTGCATGTAGAGAGACAGGATTTCTGGTGATTTCAAGAGTGAGCTTTACTTCCAGGCAAAAGGACCCCTGTAAGGACTCCCAAGTCCTACATGACAAGCGTTGAGGGAAGGAGAGTGAATAGTGAATAGTAATTAGTAGATTTTTAATTGATTATATTTATAATATTTCTTATTTCAGTATTATGATCCATAGTGAAATTTTCATGTTCTCAATAGTTCCCCTTTAAATACAACAGTAATCAAAGCTGATTAGATTGACATAGTTAACACAGTGGCACAATGTGCCCTAGGCAGATGCCCATTTATTAAAGCAGCCCTGATGACGTCACATGGAGGCGTGCCCATGGATGGTGTCGCATGGTGAAGACCCTAGGATGACATCTAGGGGTGGAGTCGAGAATGAATGGGAAAGCTGGGACCTGCCAGGAAAAAGTAAGAGGAGATGCATAACTAAAATGGCAGGCAAGAGGGAGGAGGATAAATTGGGCAGGCGGGGCCTGTCAGCACAAAATAAGATCCCGTAACTGTTACAGCAGTGGGGGAGGTGCGATAATAAATATATTTTAGCAATACGTAATTTAGTTTTAATGTGTGTGGGAGGACACGGTACAACAATAGCAGTATTCATCTTTAACACGTGGAGAGCAGGTGCCCACGCCTGGCAAGGTGAAGCGGCTCGTTTGTTACGGCGTTCCTTTATACTAGTACCCACCATGGTACGTGTACAGACACAGCCGCACAGTCTGTTTGTTTATTAGAACAAGGCTCCAGCTGGCTCCCCACGGACACAATGGCGCTACCTGCCGGTTTGGCTTTGCAATTGTCAATTCTCGCAATAAAAACTACAGTCCCCAGCATGCACCACGACGGTGGCTGGGAGGTGGAGAGGATTGTGTGTTTGGACTGCCTGGAACAGCTGACAGCCTGTGTAAGGTGAATGGGCTCCATTACTCTTGGGAGAAGGGGGCCACAAGCAAATGGTTAAACGCTGGATTCGAGCAGGTGATGGGGAAGCCGCCTTGTGAGGAGGGATGGAGAGAGGATGATGGAGATCGAGCTGCTTTGACACAGGCTAGTAGAGCTCTGTGTAATACATGCAAACAACCTGTGTATATATACAAGCTGCATTCCCTGACATAGGAACTCTAACGCTATGAGAAATGAGCAGCCCAAAGGAAAGTGTGGCCAACCATACCTCTGGTGTGAATGGGAGAGGTGAGTGGGCTGCTTCAGTGGGTGTGTTATTTGTGGGCACAGGGGGGCTGACACACACCACAGTGCTAATGCCAATGCAAGCAGAAGGGAGCCACCTATATAAAACACTAAGCTTGTCCCTGACTATGGCTAGTGCTGTATTTTATACTCTTCTATTTCCATACATTTGCCAGACATTCAGCCTACATAATGCACTGGGCACCTCGAACATTCACCATTTCGTGAGTCTCACTGATATAATAGATCCCCAAATATTAGCTGAAAACTCAACATAATGTCTAACAGTTTACAATGATTCAGTAGACTGCTATATATTAACCAACAAAACTGACCCTAGTTAACCTGTCCCAAGGATATACTGTATTAGATCTTCATATGAAACCCAGACCTGTGTGAGCCTGTCCTCCACTGTATTAATTTAGCATATGCCTATGCCTTGGCCAGAAACTTAGCACACTGGAAGATTTTCCCAAATATCATGCACTCGTTAGATCCCATGTATAAGACAGAAACCAAGAGCCGAGGAGGCCTGTCTCTAATAAGAAACCCTTAACTTTGTGAGTCTGCACCGGATTATATACTGGTTAGTGTTAGAAATCCATCCCTATCTGCACTTGTCCGTGATGATGTTCCTGATAAGATTCTCATACATTAGCCAGAAACCAAGCACTTTGGGAGCCTTTCCCTTATGATGTACATAATCCATTTTCCACATATTAGCCAGATTCACAGCATTGTGGCAGTCTGTCAAGTTAGCAGATTGCTTTTGTGATTGCCTTCCAGAAGCCCACACTTAATAATAGTAATAATAGGCAAGTAGTAGATTCCCTGAAATAACAACAAAACCTGAGATGTAAGTAATACCCGTCCATTAGTCTGAAACCCATTGCTGCTGTTTCTGTCCCTGAAATATTTATAATCTCATTCCCATGTGTTGACCAGAATAATATTTCATTATATATGTGTATTTATGTCATATATAATCAGTTAGAAACCCTGCAGTGTGTGAGACCACTCTATATTATGCCCAGTCATTCAATTTCTATACCTGAACCAGAAAACCAACACAGGGAGAGCCGGGGCATCTTGGTGTTAGTTGATTCCCATGTATTGGCAGGAACTTGGCAGTTTGTAAACCTGTCCCAAATCGCATGGTTTTGTAGATTCCCCATAAGTAACCAAAAGCCTAGTTTTGTGCAAACCTGCCCAAGATTTTGTGCAGTCAGTAGATCCCATGTACACTGACCTGAAAATCAAATTGACAAAAACAGGTTCCCAAAAGCATGGATGCAGTTGCACATAGCAACCAATCAGCAATTACGTTTGATCACTCAGCTACCAATTAGAAAATTAAAACAAATATCTGATTTATTTGTATGGGCAATTACATAGTATTGGTGCAATACTAAATCACCCCCACTGAATGTGCTTGTTTCGGATCTGGTACGTTCAGTTGAGCACCCATATATTCACTATACTGTATATTACAGCCCTCGGAATTGGCAGTCTGTGTAGATCCTCATATGTTAACCAGAAACCTGATGCTATGGTAGACTGCCTCCACCAATCCACCAATTGAGTAGATCTCCCCTGCATTAAGCAGATACCTAGCAATGTGTGAATCTGTTCTTGATAATGTGCTCTCATTAGCCCCCCCCCATACATTAACCAGAAATCCAACACTGTGAGAGTCTGTATCTGACAAAGTGGTTCCAGTAGATCCCCTTACATTAGCAAGAAAGAGAGTACTGTAGGAGCCTGACTCCCGTAATGTACTGTCAAGGGACTCGCTTGCATTACATACAAACTCTGCATTGTTTGACTTCCTAATTATGTTGAGTCAGGACATCACCTTACATTAGGGCAAAGCCCATCACTGGCTGAGGCAGTCTTTGATATAAGTGATTAGTATAATCCTACATTAGGTAGAAACAAATACTCCCTGAGCCTTTCTCTGATACTATCGTAAAATCAAAATTTAATATAAGCTTCATCACACTGAAATAATAAACTTTCTCAATATAACCAATTAAAAATTCTGTACTGTTTCTGAAATTATCTCTGTTATCTGACTATCTCTCTCTCAGCATCTGTTCACTCTTCAGTCTTCATGCTGGAGTTGGGTGTCAGATTTTCATTGACAGATTTTCATTGCGTGTAGGGAAACAAGATTTCTGGTCATTTCAAAAGAGTGAGCCCTAATCTTCTAGGCAAAACAAGCCCCCCAAAGGCTGTAAGTGGAGGAGGGTGGAGAGTAACTTGATTATTTCAGAAATGGTCAGAATTTTTAATTAATTATATTTAAAAAATGTCTTATTTTAGAATTATAAAGTTTAAATTACATTTTCATTTTCCCCTTTAAGAAAGAAAATGAATCCAGCAGTACTGTTATAAGAATTGCAGCCAAAATTGTATTTATGTTGTCTTTTGTACTTGGGACAAAAAAACCTACAACAACAAAACAAAGAGCAAAATAACAACCCACAACAAAAATGTCTCTGCAAAGCCTTAGCCCTGCTTAAGGCTAAAAACAACACTGTCATGCTGGTCTGGGGATATGTATGACCTCGTAATGGTTTTATCATACAAGTTGTAAGCAATCCCTTAGACTGAAACTGTGACAGGTAGAGGGAGACAACTGTCATTAGAGTGTCACATACAAGCATCGTGTTTCTATATAGCAAACAAAGGTTTAAGCAAATTCTTAACCCTGTATGGGACAGAGCTTCCATCAGACAACAGCACTCTTGTTTATACACACATTTGTGTATCCATTGCGGTACAACTGAGTGCAAAACTAATACTATATCTAGATTTTTACTGTACGGCTGGTGTAAATGTATGGAGGAAAGCCACATTTCTTGTGCAAATTTGGTTGTGTAAAAGCCCAGACGGATTTAATAGGATACAAATGATTTCTTGTGCCGGTAATGCCTTTTAATCCACTAACAGATCTTGAAAGCAGTTTTTATTCTGGTTTGACCACGTATATTCAACAGCATTTATTTTCTATGTACAAAAGGTTTTACACAGACCCAAAGCAACCTTCACGCTTGTTTACATTTGTAAATAAATATAAATAATTTTTTTACCTGTATTTTTAAAAGCACTCAAACCAGCATAGTAAATATAACTTCTTGCCTAAACCAAAATGTCCTCTGCTGATAATTATAACAGAAGTCTAATATATGTTTTGTTTTTCTTTTGGCAGTTCCCTCCCACAGATATTTCTGACTGCTGAAGTACCTGCTCCTTTCACACAACGGAAGCCAGGAAAGTCACCTATCATAAAAGCATTCCTTCCAAGGGAGTATTTAAGCTTTCTGAAGGTCAATACACTGAAGAGTTTAGGCCTGGAAATAACTTGATCTGTACTATTTTTTTTAATGTGACATTTGAAACAAAACATTTTTTGTTACTTTAATGGAGGCAAAGGTTCTATTTGGAGAAGGCATAGGTAGGGACTAGTGATGGGGAAAATTGCCAGACAGGTTAAGATCCGTTCTATGGATGGGTGGACCTGGACGTTTTTAGAATCCTTCTCAACCATCTTTAATTACTCCTACAATACAGTACCTAAAATAACCATAATGTGACATTTTGTAGTACTACTTGTTCTTCTAAATTATAATGATGGATGGACTTCCGAAAAATGAGGCCTTTCTATGGCAGAGCTCAAAAGACAATAAAGAAAATGGGGTGTGGAGTGATGTGCAGAGTTATGGGGTCTCCAATCCATTATGGATGGCAGTTTTCGATTATGAAGCAACAGCAGAAGAGGAATTAACCTTACGGAGGGGAGACTTGGTTGAGATACTCTCAAAGGACTCTACTGTTTCTGGTGATGAGGGTTGGTGGACAGGAAAAATTAAAGACAAGGTGGGCATATTTCCAAGTAATTATGTGGTGAGTGACGATAAATACACTACCCTAACAGGAGCCCCAAAGCAATGCCCTCTCCCACTAGAAATCGAGTTTGAAGAGCTGAACCTGGATGAAATCATTGGGGTGGGAGGATTTGGGAAGGTCTATAAGGGATTATGGAGAGATGAAGAGGTTGCAGTTAAAGCTGTCCGTCATGACCCAGATGAAGATATCAACGTGACTGCTGAGAATGTGCGACAGGAAGCCAAGCTCTTCTGTATGTTGTGCCACCCCAACATCATAGCCCTGACAGGGGTGTGCCTAAAACCGCCTCATCTTTGTCTGGTTATGGAGTATGCCAGAGGTGGACCATTACACAGAGCCCTGGCTGGGAAGAAGGTTCCAGCTCATGTATTGGTAAACTGGGCAGTGCAGATAGCCAAAGGCATGACCTATCTCCACAATGAAGCCATTGTTCCTATTATACACAGGGATCTAAAATCCAGCAACAGTAAGTGTTAAACTGAGAACTTGTGTAACTATATATGTATGTGTATAGATGTTTTGTGTGTGTGTGTGTGTGTGTGTGTGTGTGTGTGTGTATATATATATATATATATATATATATATATATATATATATATATATATATATATATATATATATATACATATATACATATATATATATATATATATATATATATATATATATATGTGTATATGTATATGTGTATATATATATATATATATATATACACGCTCTCTCTCTCTCAGGCTAGCCTAGGCAAGTTTACTATAGCTACTAGATTCATGTCATTGCATAATAACCTTGTGTGTTTGTACAGCTCTTGTCTGAACTATTTATGCGATGTGTACATATAATAGAGTTACAGTGTAGGTGTGTGCAAAGGGGAAGTTAGCTCTTCCACTGGTTTTACATTTACAAATGGAATAGTGTGGCTTTAGGTGGGCCAATTCGGCTGCCATCCACACTGTACTTGTTTTTTATTCAGAACTTGCATACCTTACACATGCATTTTTTTACACATGTATCCTATGATTAAGGGGCACATTTATCAAGAGTCGGTTCAAATGATTTTTAGCGATCGATCAAAGGATTTTTATTTGATCAAAAAAATGTTAGAAAAGTGATGGGGAAGGTCTTCATAGGCTAACATTGAACCTCGGTAGGTTTAAAGTGGCGAAGTATGTAGTCTAAGTATTTTTTAAAGAGACAGTACTTTGACTATCGAATGGTCCAATAGTCGAACGATTTTTACTTTGAATCGTTCGAATCATTCGATTCGATCGAATTTAATCGAATTTGACCCATTCAATGGTCGAAGTACCCAAAAAAATACTTCGAAATTCGAATGTTTTTTCATTCGAATCATTTACTCGAGCTTAGTAAATCTGCCCCCTAGTGTTTGTAAAACATGAAATGTGTAAGGGTGCTTCTATGTGTACAAAATAAACTTCTTACATTTTTACATGACTGTTGGGAAGATTGATCTTTGAATGCCTGCCCTACTACCATACGGTTCTGATCACCTACACGTGTGGCTGCAGTGCGTAATAGCCATCTGTTAAATCAGTTAATACCTTTAGGGGCCTATGTAAAAAGTTGAGTGAAACATTACCGGTGATGTTGTTCATAGCAACCAATCTGATCTTTGATTTTGTTGAAATCTAATTGCTGATTGGTTGCTCTGGGCAATATCACCGGTGATGTTTCACTCCACTTTTTACAAAGCATGATAAATAGGCCACTTATAGAGTTCAGCCAGTGTATGGCCACCTTTAGAGTAAGGTCAACGAATCGCTGCGTGTGGTTAGCGCCGGCGATTTTTCATTTTAGCCAGCGCAAGAGTGAGGAAAGGAGTTCAGGGAGATTGGTCGCCGCAAAGACAAGGCGATTAGTTGCCAGGCGACTAAATCTCCCCGAAACGCCCAGTGTGACCTTACCCTAAATCTCCCGAAACGCCCAATGTGACCTTACCCTTAGGCTGTACTAACGTTCATCTGAGACGTGAAACCTAGTTGCTTTGGTACAATTCTATGGCAGTGCAATCTGAGCAGTATTGTAAGGCATGAGCTATTACAATAGATGTCTCCAGCACTGAACGCAACGTTAATGTAACTCTCCCAGCTGCTCGTTCCTCTTACTTTGCAATTAAGTATTTTTCTGACTATCTCCTCTAATTATCTGCAGTGCAAATCATCTAATGAGTATTGCACACAGGGTGTGATAGCAGCTCCTTGTATTCTATAGCCCAGATGTTAGCAGATGACCACAGTTGGAATGTGTGGGAGGTCATTAGCAAACAGTAAGTGAACCACCCTCATGATCCATCCGGATCTGTGCCTGCTGGCATTATGCTTGTGTGACCAAATTTCACACCCCTCATTGTTTGGCCCACAGTGGCAGTAACGGAACTAGGTGAGGCAGGCCCCAGTGCGGGCCATGAAGCCGCCCCCCCCCCCCCGTCAGTGCAAACTTACTTTGCGGCTGCAGCCGACTCCAGCCGGCAGCAGCGCACGATCTGCCAGGGGGGCCCTGCGGGGGTGCGGGCCCTGGCCCAGTTGCACCTTCTGCTCCCCCGGTAGATACGCCACTGCACAGTGGAACAGTCTGATCACAGACTGTGTGTGTGGAATGCTTATGAGTGTATCACATACATAGATGGGGTTTCTTCTTGACAAGAAAATATCATTACTTTTTTTTAAAACTTCCTCTTCCCTTCCATATTTTATAACTTCACCGCTGTCATTTTTTTATCTTTTGCTATCACCTGAGCTATTTTAACGTTTGGCTTTCCCCATGCCTTTCTTGTTTAATTTTCATACTATTTATCCTATCTTTATCTACCTTCCCTTTATCTCTTTTCAGTCATCTACTGTTATGTTCTCCCTATTACCTTTTCCAGGCCTGGACTGGGAGTCAAAATAGGCCCTGCCATTCCAAGTACACAGAGGCCCAAACAGCCCCCCCACCAGACCAAACAGCCCCCTACCAGCCCACTATATGGTATCTTTCTATTGAACTATACAGCAGCCCCTCTGGCATTTGCCAGAACCCACAGATTGCCAGTCCGGGCCTGACCTTTTCACTTATTGACATTTATTATTGACCTTTCTTCTTCTTTCTAAATGGCTTAAACATAGAACAGGTGATGGTAGATATACATATTAGAGAGTTTGACTTGGAATGTATTTACCTGCTAAAATGATTAATTATTATGTGTTAAGCCTTAGGCTAATGTCACATAAGGCGTTTTCTCTGCTGACGGGGCAAATGGTGGTCTGCTTTCATCTGCGATTTTCCGCCTGAAAATGCACACGTGCATTTAAGGCAAAAATCCATTCAGTGTGAGCACTGACAGGCACATGCTGGGTCTCTGTGTAGAGAACATGAGACAGATGCAAATAGATTGGCATTTTCTCAGCTGGTGGGAAAACACCTTGTGTGCCATTAGCTTTATACTTAAACTGGCCATAGACGCAAAGGTAAAGTAGTACCAAACGAAGATTTGCACGATCTGACAATATCAATGGGTGACTGTAACAAGTGGTGGAACTTCTGGGGATGCAATGGCACCAGGGTCCGCACCCCTTCAGGCCCGCCGGCAGTTCGCACGGGTCCGAATCTGCCGAAAAAATCTTCTCCAGAGGGGTTTACAGAACTGTCATTACTGTTTGTTAGATATGTCTTTCGTACAATTGCTGTCTGTCAATTAATTCCAGAAAATTTTTTTGGTCGTTTTTTGTAATAGAGAGGAAAACCTGCACGTCTATGGCCAGGTGTGCTTATGAACAGATAATGCCACACTATTTAGGTTGGTTAATGCAGTGCAGTATTGTATGTATTTCACTACAGTAAGTTTGAGCATCCAAAATCTTTTTTTTTTTTTTTTTTTTTTTTTTGCAATATCCATTTATTAAAAAATGCAGTAAATTGAAAGCAAGAGTCAAAAAAAGTGGCATAAATTGCACAGGTTGCAGGGGATGCAACTGCCCCCAAGTTTGCCCCCCCCCATGGGCACCAATGGTATCATGGTGGTCTGGCAAACATCAGTAGGGGATGGTGCCGATGGAAGGTAGTTCTAGGATGAAGGCCTCCTAATGGCATCTTATTCCGATACTGCCAAAAAATTGCTTTCAATGGCAAACGCATTTACAAATAAATGATGAATAACATATATATGAAATATGCAGAAACGGTATTTGGGTGGACATCCACTTGAACTTGTATATGTTAAAATGCAACTCAAGGCAGGGCTAAACATGATCTCATGTTAATAGTTTTAGAGCATACAATTGTTTTAACTAATTCTAAACCTAATGGCTGTATATTAAAACAAAGCCACTTTTGTGCCAATCAGTTTCCACAAAGTCTAATCATATGCTGGGAGTGCATCATAAAGGGGCCAGATTCTAGAAGTTCAAATATATGTTGAATATTTTATAGGTAATAGGCTAGACCTTATGGGTTATTTTCCTATCTTCAGGGCACAAGTACAATAGCACTAAGGAGCACAAGAGCACACACTCACGCTGATAATCACGTGCCGGTCAGTGTGCGCACACATGCATAGTGCTGGAGCAAGTTTTCTCTGCCAGCATATCAAAGAAACGGTGTCTTTAGCTTTATTCACTGTAATTTCATGGCTGGGCTGGGACAGCTGGGTGGTATATTTACTGTGGTTAAACAGTTGCATCCACTCATGGTTAAAGCTTACTGCTTTCCTCTAAATTATGCAGGGCTTGTGTCTGAAGTGATCCTAGTGAGGGGATGGAAGTTATGCTTCGGCACATTAGCTTGGGAGTAAGGTATTGAGTACATACTGCCTTTCCTCCGCTGCATTTGTCATCCTCTGGTAGGCTTAAAGTGGATGATAAATGTGTCCTATTTATGTTCAGTGGAGCATTTACAAGGATCTTGATTAGTAATGAAGAGAAAAACTTTCTGCAAATTACTGTTTTACCTCCCTCAACATCCCCATTGAAACCAAAACTTTTTCACCCACTTGAGGCCAGCCAGTGAATGGAATAACACACTGGAGTTAAATCAGTAGTGTGTACAAGTTCTAAGAAGGGTTTCTGGGCAAATGTTGCAGTTTATCCTTATGCTGAAAATAAATGTTGCTTGTATATTTGTAAAAGTGTTAAAGGGACAGTAACACCAAAAAGTGTTGTAAAGGAAAGCTAATATAATGTATTTGTGCCCCACACTGGCAAAACTGGTGTGTTTGCTTCAACTATAGTTGACATAAACAAGCTATTCAAGCACAGGACACATAGTAGATACCAGAAACGTTCTGAAGAATCCCATTGAATACTACAGAGCTTATCTGTTATCCGCTGTGTATCCTGTGCCCCTTCTCCTTTTTCAGTTCTGAGTGGCTGCCCTTGTAGCTACACAGCAGCTTGTTTATATAAACTATAGTTTTGTTTCTAAAGCAAACACACTAGTTTTACCAGTACATTACATTTACATTAAATCAAACAGTACAGTACATTATATATACATTACTTTAGAACACTTTTAATTTTTTGGTGTTACTGTTCCTTTACTCTACTAACCCCACATGCACAGAATTTATTTATTTATTGCATAGAATCAATTGTATTTGCTTCTTTGAAAAAAAGGTTTATTCAGTCAACATTTCTGTTCTGGACTAACTTGAGCAGGTTATCTCCAATGATAACGAAATTGTTCATCTGAAAGACAACATTTCATCTCTATTGCAGAGGTTAGCAATATGATTTTAAAATTCCTTTACTGAATCTGGAAACATTTGCCTCAAAATCAGACCAAGTTGCTGGTTAGTTTGTATGAGTTACTGCATCAAGACAAATTTGCACAGAGAAAGTAAATATGGCTGCTAAGCAGGTTCTATGTAGATGTTGGTTAGATGTCCACTTGTCCCTAGCTACAAATCCTCAAGCATTATCAACATTGGCAATGTTTTGAATGTTTTCGCAACTTGGCACTTGATTTGTGAAAATGGTTCGATAAATACATATATAAATATACACCTTTAGAGCAAAATTGTAGTGTAGATAGCAGTTTTATGCAATAACTCATAACAACCAATTGCACATTAGCATTGGTTATTTACATCTGTATTGGCAAAACTTGCAACTTTGTTAGTTAGCATGAATTGGGCTTACCGGGGTATCTCTGTTTCTGTTGTTTACGAGGTACACAATGTTTGGGGAAAGTCAGGTTCCATTAGAACAGAAAGCATGATAGATAAATGCTAATATTTTACATTGTGTAGGTCCTTGGGCTTTCCAGCAACCACATGGACAGTCTCTATTGTTATGCCTCTGTATGTTTGACCCATGCTTGTAGGCTTGTGCCTAAATGCCTTAGGAACCCAGCTGGACTACTGAATCAGTTTCTTTAAACTGCTACTAATACAGAAAAACTGTAACAAGTATTGTTCTGTAAAAGTCTGTTATGTTATTATACTTAAATTAACTTATTGGCCCAGTACCAGAAAAACACCAGATTTCTTGTCTGGCTAAAATGTTATGATGTTTGCTTAACTTTACCAAGCTTTTAGATTTGGCTTCTCTCATAGAGGATACTATTATGTTTTATGAGTTTTATGTAATAGGAGAGGTTATTTTAATCCCTGGTATGGCATAGGTGTAATATGCCACTTCCCAAGGGCTCCAACTCTGACTTTTGAGATAAAGTTCCTAAATACAGTTGTCCTACTGTGCGTGAATCTTCAATGCACTGTGCATGCTTGTTTGTTTTTTTCTTTTTTTTGCTGCCCTTGCATTAATTATGTGTTATTATTTGGGGAGGTGGCATATACACTAGCAGTAGCAAATTTTCTGTTATTGCAGGCACAGCCTTGCTGTGAGTGTCCTCCATTGTTTACAGTTTCTGCATTATGTATACTTCTCCCTAGAGCACAGTACCTTTGAATGAGAACTGCAGAGTGGTGATAAGACATTTTGTAAAACTGCTAATATCTCAGAAATCGTAAAAATCGTTTTACATGAGCTGTTGGTTGTACTTGTGGGACACTATTTGGCTAAGGATCATGCACAATTTAGTGATTTTCCTGGTATGATACAAATCAGATGTTTGAAATGACAAACTTCAAGTTACCTCTCATTATGAGGAGAGAGTTCCCTATCCTGTATAACACTGACTGATCTATAGAAACTAAACCCTTGGTTTGTGTTTGTGCCTTGTAAAGCATTTATGGTGCAATATAAATACATGCAATGCAATATACAATACAATGAATACAGCTAATACACATGGAGACACACATACAATGACAGAAAAAAACACACCCTTCTAAATGTATACATTTCCTCTGATCCACTGCAGTGCAGTATGACGTGCATATATTGATGTTGTATTTGATATTTAGTCATGTAACAAAGATCAGCGCAGGAACGAGGGGGAGGGAGAAACATGTGGCTAGGGTGTAACAGTGGTGGTGGGCACATACCTCTACTTCAACCTACCCCTAGTCCGGCCATATGTCCTCCCACCTCCTGCTCCTTACACTCACCCATTTCCCCCCAGACTGGCACTGCACACGTGCGTGGGGGGCAAGTTGGCCAACCAGGTTGCCTCGGGTGCCTGTCTGGTTTGGCCTGGCACTGACAGACAAATATGTGAAATTATGCAAATATTCTTTAAAATTCTCTGTGTATGTATTATATAACCCTAAAATCTCCTTCACCTCTAACGCCTTCTTTCTGTGTTCCTTTGAAATGGAAAATGTGGATGCAATTATTAGCATTAGGCCATATTATTGATTTAAATGGAAATGTTGAATTGTCCCTGACTTTGCCATCTTCTCATCTCACAGTCTTAATACTAGAGAAAGCAGAGAATGATGACTTGTTTAACAAGACACTGAAAATCACAGATTTTGGGCTGGCCAGGGAGTGGCAGAAGACAACGAAGATGAGCGCAGCTGGTACCTATGCTTGGATGGCCCCAGAAGTTATCCGCTTATCTCTCTTTTCTAAGAGCAGTGATGTGTGGAGGTAATTGTCACTTTGTATGGCTGCAAAGAGTTCATCTCTCGTAGCAAGATGCTCAGATGTCAGTTATGTGCTTTTGACATTATCAAGGGCTTTACAAAAAGCAGTTTTTATTTCAAGAATATTTTCACTGGGTAAAGTACTTTTTCCCTACTACTAGTCTCTTAATATACTACCAGCCAATTGTCTTTCCCCCTGTTTTACATTTCTCTACTTTATCTCATTCCCTTTCCCAGTCTATCTACAGCAGTGATCCCCAACCAGTAGCTCACGAGCAACAAGTTGCTCTCCAACCCCTTGGATGTTGCTCCCAGTGACCTCAAAGCAGGTGCTTATTTTTGAATTCCAGGCTTGGAGGCAAGATTTGGTTGCATAAAAAACAGGTGTACTGTCAAACAGAGCCCCCTGTAGGCTGCCAGTCCACATAGGGGCCACCAAATAGCCAATTACAACCCTTATTTGGCACCCCAGGAAGGTTGCTCCCCAATTCTTTTTATTTTTGAATGTGGCTCACGGGTAAAAAAGGTTGGGGACCCCTGATCTACAGTATTACACAATGGCAGTGTTCCTTTTCTGAACCGTGTACCAGTTTACCTCTTACTACTCCTTTATTCATCTGTGTCACTTTTCTGCTGCTGTTCCTTTGTGCTAGTCTTTTCCTGCTTTTCCTCTGTATCAGTCTCCATGTATGCACAGTGCTAGCCCATTCACTATATATACACTTTAATCTGCATTGTATCTCTTATCTTGCACTAGCCTGTAGTCCATTACTGTGATTGTCCTTTAAGGGATACTGTTATGGGAAAAAAAATTTTTTTCAAAATGAATCAGTTAATAATGCTGCTCCAGCAGAATTCTGCACTGAAATCCATTTCTCAAAAGAGCAAACAGATTTTTTTATATTCAATTTTGAAATATGACATGGGGCTAGACATATTGTCAATTTTCCAGCTGCCCCAAGTCATGCGACTTGTGCTCTGATAAACTTCAATCACTCTTTTTACTGCTGTACTGCAAGTTGGACTGATATCACCCCCCCAGCAGCCAAACAAAAGAACAATGGTAAGGTAACCAGATAACAGCTCCCTAACACAAGATAACAGCTGCCTGGTAGATCTAAGAACAACACTCAATAGTAAAAACCCATGTCCCACTGAGACACATTCAGTTACATTGAGAAGGAAAAACAGCAGCCTGCCAGAAAGCATTTCTCTCCTAAAGTGCAGGCACAAGTCACATGACCAGGGGCAGCTGGGAAATTGACAAAATGTCTAGCCCCATGTCAGATTTCAAAATTGAATATAAAAAAATCTGTTTGCTCTTTTGAGAAATGGATTTCAGTGCAGAATTCTGCTGGAGTAACACTATTAATTGATGCGTTTTGAAAAAAACATGTTTTCCGATGACCGGATACCTTTTTAGCTTATTTCTTCTCTGTGTCCTTTAAGTCAAATTGTTTTCATGTGACCCCCCCCCCTTAAATAGAATGGTGGCGTTTTAGGTGTTTGTGAGCAGTAGTAAAGTTATCTATATATGTTTCAGTTTTGGGGTTCTGCTCTGGGAGCTTCTAACAGGAGAGGTGCCATATCGGGAGATAGATGCTCTTGCTGTAGCATATGGTGTGGCCATGAACAAGCTTACCTTACCTATCCCATCGACTTGTCCTGAGCCTTTTGTACGGATCCTTGAAGGTAATCTTTAAAACTAAATGCAATACCTCTGTTTCAGAGCTCATACTAGGCTGAAGTGTGGAGCAAGAAGCTATTGATCTATTTTGTTTAGCCATGAACAGTAAATACTATAGTGCTTCATGTTATGGGAAACTTGTTAATGTGGCAAAATATTATTTTTGCTCTAGCATGTTGGGATCCGGACCCTCACAGCAGACCTACATTTTCTTGTATTCTGGAACAACTGACAACTATAGAACAGTCAGCCATGTTTCAAATGCCCTTGGAGTCCTTCCATTCTCTTCAGGAAGACTGGAGGCTGGAAATCCAGCAGATGTTTGATGAATTGAGGACCAAAGAAAAGGTAAATAGAGAAAAGGTTAATGCAGTCATTTGGTGGGAAGAGCCCATAAAGTATGTTGCCATAGCATTCACCAATTACATTTTTATTTGTGTTATGTAACATATGTTATTTTTGTGCCTATTGGAGAAATGTATTCTCCATTTTTAGTTTAAATTAACTTTTAGTATGTTATAGAATAGCCAATTCTTAGTAACTTTGCAATTGGTTTTTATTTTTTTATAGTTCTTGAGTTATTTGCCGCCTTCTTTTAACTATTTTGCTTTCCAATGGGGGGTTACTTACACTGGGTGCCAAAAAACTATTGCTCTTTGAGGCTCCAATTTTATTGGGTTTTTAATACTTTTTATTACTTATCTTTCCATTCTGCTCTCTCCTATTCATATTCCAGTCTATCATTCAAACTGCTGCCTTGTTACTAGTGTAATGTGTACCCTAGCAGCCAGATAGCTGATAAGATTTCAAGATGAATAGCTGCTGAACAAAAAGCTAAATAATGCAAAAACCGCAAATAATAAAAATGGAGACAAAATTGCAAATTGTCTCAGAATAGCACATCTACATCATGCTGAAAGTGAGTTTAAAGATGAACACAACCTTTAAAGGGATACTGTCATGGGAAAAAAATTTTTTTTCAAAATGAATCAGTTAATAGTGCTGCTCCAGCAGAATTCTGCTCTGAAATCCATTTCTCAAAAGAGCAAACAGATTTTTTTATATTCAATTTTGAAATCTGACATGGGGCTAGACATTTTGTCAATTTCCCAGCTGCCCCAAGTCATGTGACTTGTGCTCTGATAAATTTCAATCACTCTTTACTGCTGTACTGCAAGTTGGAGTGATATCTCCCCCCTCCCTTTTCCCCCCCAGCAGCCAAACAAAAGAACAATGGGAAGGTAACCAGATAACAGCTCCCTAACACAAGATAACAGCTGACTGGTAGATCTAAGAACAACACTCAATAGTAAAAACCCATGTCCCACTGAGACACATTCAGTTACATTGAGAAGGAAAAACAGCAGCCTGCCAGAAAGTATTTCTCTCCTGAAGTGCAGGCACAAGTCACATG
This sequence comes from Xenopus laevis, assembly GCF_017654675.1. NCBI lineage: Eukaryota > Metazoa > Chordata > Amphibia > Anura > Pipidae > Xenopus > Xenopus laevis. The sequence goes on from NC_054385.1 coordinate 69,302,490, forward strand.
ACATGGGGCAGCTGGGTAATTGACAAAATGTCTAGCCCCATGTCAGATTTCAAAATTGAATATAAAAAAATCTGTTTGCTCTTTTGAGAAATGGATTTCAGTGCAGAATTCTGCTGGAGCAGCACTATTAACTGATTCATTTTGAAAATTTTTTTTTCCCCATGACAGTATCCCTTTAAGTACATCAATTTCTCAATGTAAATAATAGCACGGTGATAAAGCTCTTATGTCTGGAAACTATGCTCTTTATTGCAAGTATTTTATCATAAAAAGAGGACTAAATGACTATCATTACTATTCAGGGAAATTCAGTGGTTGTGACCACAGTGGCTTTTGTTTCTCCCTAGTACCCTATCAGCTTGTTGCTACTTTTACCATGAGAGTTCTTTAACCTGCGACTATCCAACTATTGCTGCACCACAACTTCTGTCATCCCTTGACAGACAATGGCTACCTGCACTACTTGGCAAAAGAACCCTAAATACCTTCTGTTACCGAATTTCCGAAATACACTTCTGTGTATGTGGATGTTTGAATATCTGACGATGAACATATTATCTGATGTGGAATGGCTTCTTGGTGGTTTTGGGGACCTTCAATGTTTCTACTAAGTACTGGAGATTCTCTGTTGAAATGACATCTTGAGCCATTCAAAAAAAAAATTAAATAAAAAAACTCTGACCCCTCCAAATCGAGTAGTCAGATTATTGGCCAGCCTGTCAGATTCTTAGGACTGTCCCCCCGACTGATGTCAGACAGGCATCAGGCGTGTTTGAAGAACCCGTCAGGTCCTCTCACTGTCACAGTATAATCAAACTAAAATCTGGATAAGCCCGGTTTGGCCCAGCTCTCGGTGGTCAAATTGGGCAGAGATCCACTCATTGGTGACCTTGCCAAATAAGCAGATGTATCAGCAGCTTTTTTTTGGCCGTGTGTTTTGCGTCATGGTCTTCAAAACTTTTCCATAATCTTCAGCTGAAGCAGAGTCTTGTGCAGTATTTCTTATCCAGTTTCTTATCCAAAATGCTCAGTATATGTTGAGTCATAGCAGTACCAAAGCATGATGCTTCCATCAACATATCTTACTTTTTTTGCAGTTATATTAATGTGTAACTAAATGTTTCATGCCTTAAATCAGTGATCCCCAACCAGTAGCTCGTAAGCAACATGTTGCTCAAGTGGCCTCAAAACAGATGATTATTTTTGAATTCCAGGCATGGAGACAAGTTTTGGCTGCATAAAAACCAGATGTACTGTCAAACAGAGCCTCAATGTAAGTCGACAATCCACATAGGGGCTACCAAATGGCCAATAACAGCACTTATAGGGTAGCCCAGGAACATTTTTCATGCTGGTGTTGCTCCCCAACTCCTTTCACTTCTGAATGTTGCTCACATGTTCTAAAGGTTGGGGATCCCTGCCTTAAATAAACACTGAATTTACATCACAATGCACTAGAAGCCACTAATAATGTATAGCTTTCAGTATACATACATATACACCTTTGTCCATTTCACAGTTAAGACTAGGCTTGACCATGAAAGGCCATATCTTCCTATTCACATCAGATATTTTACTGCTAGGTTTACTGATATTAGAGGTAAACTAGGAAACATATTTTAAAGATTTCACTTTTTTTTAATCCCATCCGAATTACAGACAGGCCATCTCCAACTGAGTTCATTTTAAGCAAATCTAAGTTTTAAAAATGATATTCTTTTTTATCCTTGTGATAATAAAACAGTAGCTTGTACTGCATGAATTCATATTGGTAGCAAAACAATCCGATTATATCCTGTTAAAGTTTAAATGTTTTTAGTTGATAAAGTATGGTAATTAAAATTGGAGTAATAACACTTTTCTGGAAAACCCAAGGTCAGATGTATTCCAGATATTATGCCCCATACTTGTATACGTTAACCCTATATGTCTTTTTTGTAAAAACTGGAATATTTCATTTTTATGTTGCGTTAACTTACATTTTAATTTGTTCTGCCCATTAATTATCCCTGTGTACATGTGCATGGGATGTAGGCTAATATCTAGAGTATAAGAGACATTATAACCCATTGTATACTATGCAATGTAATATATATATGTGCAGCTTCCCTTTTCTGCTAATCACAATTAATCTAGTGTTTCTCTAATAAGTGATAAACTCCTTGTGCAAAACAACAGAGAGAAAAAGGAAGGCTAGCTACTAATTAGGGTTAGGCCACACGAGGAGATTCGGGGAGATTTTGTCGCTTGGCGACTAATCGCCTCATCTTTTGCGCGACTATCTTCCCGAACTGCCTCGGTGTGGAGATAGTTGCGCAAAAGACGAGGCGATTAGTCGCCAGGCGACAAAATCTCCCCAAATCTCCTCGTGTGGCCTTACCCTTAGGGTGATTATCCTCAAGCTTGTAGCCAACATTCATTGGGTAGCTAACTTCCAGTTAGGTAGTAATGCAACAACAGAAAAACTTTTCAGTATCTTCCTTTCAAAGAATCTCATGGCTCTGAGCCATTTTATCATACTCATCAGCTATTTCCGCACAAGATTTATGCACATTTTGCCTTCATCTGTGTCTTGCGTATATATTTACCTTTATTTAGTCTCTAGCGAGTAGCTGCATTAACTTTATTTTCACATTGGTGTTTTGTGTAAGAGGTTTGTTACTTGCTGGTTTATCTCTAAAAAATATTTGGTTATATGTGTACAATGTTTTTTTTTTTTTTTGTTTTTTTTTTACTTTGCACTTCCCCTAGATCGTATGTTAATCCTGATTAAGACAATGTGACCCTAAAATACTTTTTTTTCCTTATAATTGTTGATTTCTTCTTTTTTGGAACTGACTGTGTATTTACCTGCCGTTGTACAGGAGCTGCGCAGCCGAGAGGAGGAGCTTGTGAGAGCAGCTGAGGAACAGAGGATTTTGGAGGATCTGCTGAAGAGGAGAGAGCAAGAGTTGGCTGAGAGGGAAATTGACATTGTTGAGCGAGAGCTGAACATAATTATGTATCAGATGTACCAAGAAAAGCCAAAGGTGAAAAAACGCAAGGGCAATTTCAAGAAAAGCCGCCTAAAACTTAAGGATGGCAACCGGATCAGCTTGCCTTCAGGTAGGGGGCCAGAGGCAGAATATGGTAATGAATGACTAGAGTGCAGGAAGAAGAATGTAGACCAAGCTACTGTTGCATTTTATCAGTGAAAGTATTTGCTCAAAGACAAATCCTGACCAGACATGAGATCTGAACAGTACCGGCCAGTTCTAGATTAATCATTGTGTCTATGTTGGTAGAACAACACAAATGTCTTGTGTAGTGAGCTTGGGCACATATCTGTTTTAATTAGAATGTCATTAAGGTCTCTTTAAGCTTTTATTTCTTTTTCTGCCCTCAGGTTTCGAACATAAGATTACAGTCCAGGCATCTCCAATGTTGGACAAATGTAAGGGGCAGGGGACAAGCAGCTATAGCCCACCTGGGAGTCCACTAATAATTCCGAGGCTGAGAGCCATTAGATGTGAGTTGCACTCTAAATACGATATCAGAATAAAGGCTTAACACCTTATCATCATCTTTTTTTTTTTTTTTTTTTTTTTTAAAGGTTGTTATTTTGCATTTTATAACAAACAAACAATAGAACGCGCATGGTTCCGTCATTATTGTAGTCATCACAGTACAGCATATGCATTTAACATTTTTTGAATCCCGTACGTTTGTATACATTTCAGTTCAGTTATGGTTCTGTATCTGTAACCCATAGACAGCTTGACCAGTGTGTATGTATAGCTATGCTCCTACTAGCTTGTCATCCCTGACATTAAGGCTCCTCTGTGGCTTCCAGCCAGTCTCGCCACACCAGGTCATATTTCTGGGGACAACCTCTTGCAGCATAAGTGAGTTGTATTAGGGGGAGTGTTGCTTTTAGCAAGTTTAGCCAGCCATTGAGTGTGGGGGATAGGGGTGACATCCAAATCAGGAGGATACATTTCCTGGCATAGAATATAATATATGCTGATTCTGATGGCTCTGTCCCACAGTCTCCCTACTCAGCATAGTCCTACCTCACACTGCCTGTCCAATCAGACCATAGAAGTCATTCAGAGGACACAGCACATGCTGGTACACCCTCATCAGACAGCCCCAAACGTGGTTCCAATGACTGGAAAAATTGAGTTGAGTTAATTTGCAACATGTTGTTACAGCAGTAGTTGTGCAATCTACTAATTGCCATTTTCTCAAAAAGCAGAATGGGACAACTGTATTTGGGAAATTATCTTGTGTGAAAGTTCATGAAAACAAATCCTGTGTGCCTTTATCAATTAAATGTATGTCATTCTCCAACAGTAACACCTGTTGATGGCAGTAAGACATGGGGGCGCAGTTCTGTACTAAAGAAAGAAGAGGTAACAACATCAAATAAGAAGAAAGGCAGGACTTGGGGACCTAGCTCGACACAGCAGAAAGAACGAGTAGGGGGAGAAGAAAGGTAAATTACAGTCCATTTGCTGTATTTTACAGTCCATTGAGCATTCATGTCAAATGTTGCCTTTGTAAAATGGCAAGACTTACTTAATTTCCAGTGACAGCTCAGAGTAGCATCATGACTTGCTTGCCCATAAGGCCACCTCAGTATATGTTCACAATGCTCCTCAGAACCAACTCTTAAGAATTTACTGGACTTATCTGCTGCTTATGGCCTACTCATGATAAATTGCAGGGTTTCTGTTGCCACACAAGGCAAAGATAACAAGGGGTGCCCTCCATGCCAATAAAACTAGACACGGCAGCATGTCTCCTCAACACCCCCTGTACTGGTTCAGTTTGTATCCCCAGGAATTCTTCATAATAGGATGGCCTGTCTCCTAAGCATGTCCCTATGATAGACTAACCTGTGTCTCCCAGCATCACTCTCTAAAAGGTCAGGTTAGGACTGTAAAGGTCCCTTTCTAATGTATTGATGTGTCTTCCAGTACCCTGTGTACTTGATCAGCATTTCTTCTTAGGCCAGCATCTTCTTGTAATGGGACAGGGCAGCCATAACTTATAAGCAACCTCCTCCAAAAACACATACCTAAAGTTGTACAGTGCCATTTTAGCCAAAATCAACAACAATGGGCAAATTATTTTCTATCGTTACCTCCTGCTCAGTGACAGTTCTGTGTAATTGCAGGAACATCAAAACTAATAACAGGGTTTGAAAACACACACAACAAAGCTTTTAGTCAATAAAAGTAATTTCTGTGTACTACTGTCACTCATTTCAACACCTTCCTCTGCAGGCTGAAGACTCTTGGAGAAGGCAATAAGCAGTGGTCAAGCAGTGCTCCCAACCTGGGCAAATCTCCTAAGCATACTCCCATCAGTGTGGGGTTTGCAAGCCTCACTGAAATGGGTAAGAGTCCTTTGAATGGTGTAAGGCAAATGGGTTAAATTTTTAATTTATTAAGTGAGATTGGATAGTTGTAGTGCATTAGGGGCAAAATAAATGTGGGGATTAGCTGCTTTATTTTCTTGTAACATGTATAACAATATAAGGTACAATCTTTATAGATACAGTATATGCACATTTATTACACCATTAAAATTCCACTTTGCTGTTTAATTTATTGTTTTTGGCTGTGTTTCTAGAGGAATATGCTGATTCTGATGGCTCCGTCCCACAGTCTCCCTACTCACAGTCCTACCTCACACTGCCTGTCCAATCAGACCATAGAAGTCATCCAGAGGACACAGCGCATGCTGGTGCACCCTCATCAGACAGCCCCAAACGTGGTTCGCAGTCCCGTCGGAAAAGTGAACTTGTGTTACTGGGGTGTGCGTCTCTCTTAGCTGCTGTTGCTTTGGGCAGTGACTTATCAGAGCTGGTGCCTCAGGAAGAGAAAAGAAAGGGTATATTCCAATGGGCAGGGAGAGGTCCCAGGCGACGTGCTAGTTCTCCAAGTCGCTCTATGTCCTATGGTGAAGACTCTGTCATTCCATCCAGCTCAGTTACACTCATTTCCTTGTCTTCCATCTCAGACTGCAATTCCACAAGGTCTCTGATTCGATCAGATAGTGATGACATCGGACTGGACCATGATAACGTGTCTAGTGGGAGGGGGGTAAAAGAGGACCGAGGACAGCAACCAAATGTTGGCAGCAACCCTCTGGTAGATTATAAGGTTGAAAGTTTTAAGAGAGATCCAAAGCAGTCTCTGACTCCCACCCATGTGACAGTAGGAAGAAATAACACAACTGAAACCAGAGGACACAGGAGAACCCCTTCCGATGGAGCCATAAGGCAAGTGACACAGGGTCATAAACGCTCTCCATCTGACGGAAGCACCCCTTATCAATGTGAACCAGGTGAGTAGCATTATCCACTGACCAAAAAAAGGGAAATATGTTGGTGGTCTGTACAATAAAGTAGAAGAAACTTGTGTGTTCGGCTTCCTTACAGTTGCTCTGTGCTTGCAACTCTGATAAGTCAGCAAAAACAAAAAGGAAGGTTTTTGCACTCAATCTGCTGTAGTTCTTCTTCCTTTTTTGTTTTTTTTGGTTATCCACCGACCACACAATAACATTACTTTGTGTCTTGTCCTTTTATTTCTTTTTACAGCATTTAAAGAACACTTGACATAGTAGTTTAGAATTCCATTCTCTCAAAACTGGAGAAGCTATCAAAGTGCAGGAGTTTTATACCTTTATAAACCCGCAATTGCAACTTATAAAAAGCTTTGCCAATAAACATTTTATTCATGGTTTATAAGACATGCAAGTGCCATTACCTATTATGGAGCTTACTATTGTGCTGGCTTCACTCAGATGTTTTGAACCTAAATAAAGAATTGCCCACATCTTTTATACACATATATACTGTATATAGGTTTGCATGCAGCAGTTAAAAAAACAGTCCTTTTGGTTCAGATGTTGTATTGTGCCATCATGCACCAACTAGGGGTTGCTTCTGATAAATGTCAAGGCTTCTTACAGACTTCTCTCTTTGCATGTATAAATACAGTCATCATTCTTGGTTCAATAGTTTAGCATATGACACAAACTTATTGTTTAGTGAAATACACTTTCTTAGGTTTTTTCTGTATCTTTGCAATTATTCCTATTCATACCTCTGTATACTGACAGATCTCTCTTTATTTTTTCATGTTCCAAAGAACCATCACCTTTCCCTCGCCTCCCTGATCCCCATTTTGTGTTCCCTCCTCCAGTCCGACGTAAGGACACAGGAGTAGAAAGGCCAACATCTCTAGAATTTGCTCCCAGGCCTCGTCCGTCTTCAAACCGACCTCGAATGGATCCCTGGAAGTTTGTTTCTCTTTCACAAACTCATAGCTCGTCCCCCTCTAGTGGTGGGGGTGATGCATGCTCCAGTGGATCAGCAGAGGGAGCTCAAGTGGCTGATGTAGAGGAGACACTGCTTGATATGGAGGTGGAAGGACAAAGACTAGACAGCACAGTACCTTTGTGCGGACTGGGTTTAAGACCAACAACTGACCCTTTTTTAAATATGGGAACAGACGTGTCTTAATGAAAGAATTAAGTATTTCGCTTCTGCAGCATAAAGTTGAAAGTGGGGTGCTTTTATGAATGTGTTTTGTGGTTGTAACACAACTATAAAAAAAATATCTTAAGTAATTATAAGGGGTAAACCCACTTTACTGCTGTAATGAAAAAAATCCTGAAGCAAAACAAGGAGAGTGCTGGGATGTAGACTTGTTATACCTCACAGTGTCAGCTTTGGGGAGTATGTAAAAGCTTTTTTCTCCTGTGGCAACTAGAATTTAAAGGACCACGTGAAAGCCCTTCTAACACAAGTTTATTAAGGTACAGTGATCTGGTCTTTTAGATAGCAGCAAGCAACCAATAAGAGAGCGAGAAATGAGTGTTTCTGTAACTAACAGGGGCGATGTAAAATAATACAGGGGTATCCCTGAAACTGGGTTAGTTGCAGACTGTAATGCAGTCAGAATTACAGGGGTGAGTACAAATATATTACTAAATATATTCCACACTGCAGCCTACCTCATCCTGGTAGTGCTATATGAAGGAACCATGAACAGGCAGCTATACAAGTAAAGCAAGACTGCATGACTGCTATAGTCTTATTTATTTTACTTCTTTGCACATGGAAGGGTAATGCTTTCAGCAACTGGGTTTGGTGTCCAAGCAGATCTCTGGTCTTTTTCAGTTGAAACTCAGTCTCTGTTGGGTTAGATATAGCCATTTATCTGAGCCTGTCTTATACTACTGCTGTCAAGTGCCCATCTTCTGTTAAACTGAAAGAGGGTGGGATTGGTAACTGGAAAATGTGTCTCTTGTGTATTTAAATTAAACCAATAAACATGGGATGGGACAGAAACCTGAGCAAGAAGTAATCATTAATGTGTAAATCTACTGTGAATTGTAATTATTCAGTGTTCTCTAGACAATCCTATGAGTTATACCAGTTATGTGCCTGTGGATAAATTTGTAAAGTGAAAAAACATACAACACATGTGGCTTGCACAGTGGGTGTATTTTATGTGTATGGACTAAAGCAGTAAATCTGTATAACCTGGCCATCGATGAGTACAGCAAATTGCTCATGATCCACTGTGGGAAAAGACCAAACAGGCTTTAGAAACAAAGAAAAACTGCAGCAACTTTTAGGTGCCAAAATTTGAATTTATTCCAAAAGCTTGTTTGGGTTAAATTATGAAGATTAGCAATTTTTTATCAGCATGAAACCTCTAATTGTTTTCATTCACAGGCAGAGCCTAGTCAGTTAATATTGGCACCCCAGGCAATGATACTTGGTCCTATACCCCACCCCCTGCTTATTACTTTACTGTACCTCAAGGACATAAGAACTGGATATTGTATTTATTAATATTAGAATAAAAGAAGTATTTAAAAGGGATGTTAACCATTACTATAGCACTTACCAAAATATATATTTTTCCTGTATACATTTAAAAAGGCCTGACTTATTTGCATATCATTACTCTTGGGGGTCGATTTATTAACGTTCGTATATATTTTTTTTTTGTTTCCCCGAATCATACTTTTTAGCACTAAAAAATAGACTATTAAAATACTTACTCTGAACTTCGAAAATGCTGATATTTATTTGGGGGCAGATTTATCAAAGGTCGAGGTGAATTTTCAAATGAAAAAAAATTAGAATTACAAGCTACTTTTTGTGTACTTCGACTAGGGAATAGTCCAAATTCTATTCGAATTTGAAAAAAAATTGGAAAATTTGAATATCGAAACTTATCATGTACTGTCTCTTTAAAATTTCAACCATTCGCCATCTAAAACCTGCCAAATTGCTGTTTTAGCCTATGGGGGACTTCCTAGAAACTATTTGAAGTCAATTGATGGACTTTGAAAAATCTAATTTTTTTTTGGGAAAAACTTTGAATCAAATTCGATTTATTGCACTGTTCTTTCGATTTGTACGATTCTAATTCGGCCGAATCTGGACCTATTCGACCAAAAAAAAAAGTAGACTTCACTTCGGTTGGTCTTTTTGAATTCGAATTTCGAAGTTTTTTTCAATTCGAAATTCGACCCTTGATAAATATGCCCCTTAGTGTTAACCCTTTAAGTGCCAACAGAATTGTGCATTTCATTTGCATTCAGCACCAGATGTTTTGTGCTCTCTCATTTTAGGGACATTTCCAGAGGGGTGGGGTTTAGTTTACCTAGGAAAACTATACATTGTTTTTTTGTTTTGTTTTTTGGGAGAAGCTGAGCTTTCTATATCAGTTGTATATTTCCACTTCTGGAACTCGATTTAGAGCTCTAAATACCGAAAAAATAAATTAAAATTTTTCAGGATAAAAGATTTATACAGTAAAAAAAATTTATGCACAAAAATTCATCTGATTTGGAAAGCCTCAAGTGTCTTGAACGTGCCAATTCCAGATATGTATAGTTTTATGCAGATGAAATTCATTGGCTCACAGGAATTGCGATAGCAGGACAAGCCCTTGCAATTTTATTAATGCAGTAGTGGCACTACTGCAGTAATAAAATTGCAAGGGCTTGCCCTGCTATCGCAATTCCTGTGTGCCAGTGAATTTCTTCATACCTGGTATGTGAGGTGGCCGATTCCTCTATCGCTCGGCACCAGGATAAGATATCTGGGTTTGTGAGGTGTGCGGCTTCTCCAACATTGCTTAGTTTTATGGAGATCTCTGAAGTTATGGAATTTTCAAAGCACTACCCAGAGTATGGCATATTTTACATTCCAAAGCCAAAAAAAGTAAAATGGACTACCTTGTCTTTTCACTCCTAACAAACATCAAAGTTTTTACTTAGCGGTTTCTATAAAAATGTATGAAATGTCTCTAATGTATCTCCTATACAGCATTAGGTGCCAAGAAAAAACTTCCTAAATTTGAATGCCAGGGGTCCACTGAACAGTTTGATGCCCATTGTGCATAGCATTGCCATATTATCTGGTGTTTAGAGACCCCAAAATGAAGTTATTGCATACAACTTGTCCCGGAACTCACTTCAGCTACTGAATAATTATCACATTTACTGCATTTGGTGCAAATTAAAAACACAAAATATATATTTTGACCCCCCAAAACCATATATTTTTGGAAAGTATACATTCTGACGAATCCAAAATGGGTAAATACATTTTTCTACAGCAAACTACCAAACTGCAAAGCTGTGCTGAATTTTTATGAAATTTCTGAAACTTGTCACAAAGCTTGCATTTTACCCCATTATATGCCCAACATTTTGCAACGTACCAACAAAAAACACATGCCGAATATGTATAGATTTACCAAACTATGTGGCGCACTGAGGCACCCAAATGGATACATAGAGGTCACAATTTCCATGGGCAAAAACAAGTAACAAAGAACAGTGCGGAATGCAATAAAATCACTAAAATCCAATAAAACTACTTAAATCAACACTTTGCCTAGTGTAATCAGCAGTCAGAGTTCTGACTGGTTATTTTGGGTTGTCCAAAACGGTTTTAAGGACTGAAACAAGGGAACAACATGTACGCAGAACTGAAAATGCAATAAAATATCTAAAAATGTAATAAAACGGCTAAAATGCATCAAAATCACGGTGGTAATCGAATACGCCATTTACAATGGAAATAAATAATTTTTTTCAGGCAAAAAAAACAGACATTGAGATAAAAAAAAGCTAGAAAAGTTTGCATATATGTGTGTATACTTGGCAAACTGCATTTTATGTGTGGGTGTGCGCATGTGCAAGTATGTGTGAGTGGGCAATCGTGCCTCAGGGGCCAGTGGATGCGCCTTCTGCTCGTTGCCTAGGGGATGAGGAACAAGCTGGGATGGAGTAGGCGGTTTAAAAGTCAATCCTCCTCTCCCCAACCCGGAAGTGCTGCAGATTGTAGAATCTACTTTCTGTGGCACTTAGGTTATTTTATCCCCAGAACGCACAAAAAAACTCGAATACAAAAAGTTGCCGTATAAAAGCTGGCAAGGTCATGTAGAAGTCAATGGGGCTGTCCTTATCAAATTGTAAAACCATTCCTTTTTTTTCACTTGTAATCACGCAAGAATTCTCAAGCATTTTGAGGTTTTCATTGTCTTATGTGTTACATGTTTTTATTCGCATTGTGCTTTTTATGTTTGGATTCTTTTAATAAACAAGGAGACCATGTTTAGTCAAGGTTGAAAAAAACCTCTATAACTACACAAATCTGAACAGTGATAAATAAGGCCTTTAGTGGCTGCCAATTAATGATAATAAATAAGAAGAATCAGAACTTTAAGACGCTGGATTATTTATCAGCGTTGTAGAGACCAGGCAAGTATTTTAAATGTGTTATTTTGAAATATATATATACTGAAAAAAATGTTTATCTTGGTACATGCTGCTCTATTGGTGGTACTTTACTAAATGTCAACTAATACCTTCTTTATTATTCTTGGCTCACCTGAGATCATATTGTCTGGGCTCAGTGAGTCAAGGTGTCAATAGATCTATAAAATCTGGACACAGAACTAGGACCCAAGGAAATGAATGAATCCACCTATTTATACAGGGTACGTTTGTAAAAGAATTGAGAGGGGAAGTACACAAACAAAATTTTCCATTTTTATTTACAAAACAAAAGTCCAGTATTCATTTGGTGGTTTGATAAATCAGTCTTATTTGGCCAACACAGCATTGTTTCACCTAGCCAGAACATTTAATTTCATTTACGTAGGAATAGTAGTCAGACATTCTACACTGTATTAATTTGCACCAGAAATCTATGATACACACTTCTGCCTCTGTAAGGCTTACACTTAATTGCCAGAAACTGCTGGCTCTGCAGCAAAGCTGTTAATGAGCAAATATGTTACTAAACTCATTTGAATCGTGCATGAACCTCTTGGGATGCTTCTCTGGTGAATGCCTGCATTTCTATTGATTTTCTTATCAGCCAGTGAGGATTTTTTTTTAGCTATGCCACAATCAGGGCTCAAATTGATCATGTTGTATAATACAAAAATAGCTTTGTAATGAGATTTTGCTAACATGCCATCTTAACATCCTTGCCTATAAATCTGTTTTAAATCCAACAGACATCACAAATGTCCCACGAAGACATTGTTGCCATTTTTGTTACCATTGAGAAAGGATAAAAAATGGAACCTGGAAACTAAAGACAGCAGGTACAAAGATGAGTTTTCTCTCTGTTAAAGGGGGGCTGAACCAAGTCTGTGTTTATATCCGTTCTGTGTAAAAGATAAGAGATTTTAGTATATTTTAGTATTATATATATGTCAATTTAAATTCATATAAAGATTGCAAAAAATAGAATTATTCCCTGGCTCTGCACTCTGATAAATTTAGGGGCATAATTTGCACTTCTACCATTGGGCAGCTATTTATAGGAACGAATGGAAGACATAAAAGCAAACGCATTGGCAGCCTTTCATTTCTTCTGTAAAAAGTAAGGATGATTTTGGTCAAGAATAACCATCTGAGGCTTGACAAAGGGCCCAGAAACGCCAAAAAACTTTTACCACGAATTAGAAAATAATTTGTGGAATGCCAATTTTGGACCTATAGCCTGGGTTTGTGCTATTACCTCAAACCCAAGGGTGATTTGCTCTGGTGGTAGCACTCTACTCTAAAGGTGAACGACCACCTGAGAGACATGAATATCCATGTATAATATAGCTATTATATGCTTGCACAGAGAAGAACTGCCAAGTCTATTGAATATCATTGTGGTCATTAACTGTTGCAGAAATCTTAAAGTAGCATCCTTATATTATCATATTAATTATATATATATATATATATATATATAGGTAGTCAATGTGATCAAAAAGAGAAATATGGATTTAAGACAGATTTTTTTTTTTTTTTAGAAAGACACTTTGACGGTTTGACATCTGGCTAGTGGTATTCTCCTGATTCTATTCAGTATCCTCATACACTGGTGGACACTGAAACAGGCTGGCGTGGCTGGCCATGGCTTTACATTTCAGCGGGTCATTCGATTCCTTAGATGGGATCCTAAGTCTGATAAAGGGCTAGAGGTTGTGAGAGGAAAGGAGCTTGTTATCCAATAACTTCTTTTAATCCTTTCCTCTCTCGTTGGCTGGATTTCTGCACCTTCATCTCTGTCAGCTGGATGTACCGAAGAACATTGGTATCTAAAACGGAGAAGTGAGAGGTTCAGTCTAGCAGAATACAGGAACACAATGAAACACAAGAGCCAGGACTTTAAACAAGAGATTGGAAAAAATATATATATGTTAATATTTTATTATGATTTCTTAAGAAATAATGTCACAAGTAATGATTTGACATAAAGCCATCCTTTTCCCCCATTCCCTATTCCTTTTGTGACAAAGGCTCCTATTTATTTTGGGGTTATATCATTTCTATTTCTGCATTCCTTTTGATTTGATGCCGAGTGTTAGAAGACCAAACTGTATTTTATTAGAACAGTAAAAGTCAGTAACCATCCCTAAAGGTGGCCATACACATAGAGATCCACTCGTTTGGCGAAATCTCTCTCCGATATGCCCACACTGAGGTGTGCGAAATCGGGCTGATCCGATCATGGGCCCTAGGGCCCAACAATCTGATCATAATGAAGCCAACATGGGCGGTCGGATCGCGGACTGCATCAACGGTTTTCGGCAAGATATCGATCGCACGGGCCGATAAGATGCCGACTCAGTTTGTCTGCAGCTTTTATTTGGCCCATGTAAGGCCAGCATAACAGTCACTTCTAATCTGGAAAAACCATAACCCTAATACTATATAATACATATATAAGATATATATATATACATATCATATACTCTTAGAATAAAATGACTTTTGAGTATGAGACTGTTTGACATTGGCATGCTAAAACAATTTGCAATTGATTCATCATTGTTTTTTTTTGTTCTGCAGATTCAATACAACTGCATTCCCTTTGGTAGGCTCACTTACCCTAGCAAAACTAGTCTATAGAAAAAAAATCATGACTTAACAAAATGCATATTCCTCCTCATTCTGTTTGTATATGTCACTCAGCATAACTACTGTATATCAGTGAAGGAAAACACATCCACATATCACACTGTGCTGACCATAGGGCAACATGCAGTACCAGCTCCCATGCTATATCATACTCCTATTATCATATCAGAAATCAGGGCCTCTGTGTATATATGAGGAAATTAAAAGTAAGTTAAATGGTTGTTTTGCTGCTATTACACACCCTCCCTTTACATGTATTGGGGAAGCCTATGCAGACATCCTTACAGCATCAGTTGTTATTATAAAAATTATGCCTGAAACCAGATATTAGTAGTAAAGAAAGATATTTTTTCTATAAAAGGTGGCAACCCTGTCCCTGTGCAGTAAATTACCTGAGGGCTCCCTCCTTCTGGCTTCCTTCAAGTAGAGCAGGGCATTGCCATAGTCCCCTAGGTGGTAGAAGGCGATGCCAGCTCTGTAGGTGGCCTTGAAGTTGCTGTTCTGTCTCTCCAGCACCTTCAGGCAATATTCTTTCACCCGCTCATAATTCACCAGCTCTGACTGCAGTAAACAGGCTGTGGGCAGATGGAGAAAGAGGTGGGATGAAGATTTAGGTGCGGTTCTATGTAATTATCACCTGCTGCTGTCTGGGATTCAATTTAAAATAATATGAGCTTATTACAGACACACAGGCTGTTTCACGGGTGCAAGCAGTATAAAGAGAATTTCCTCAGGTCTGCTAGAAAACTGTCAGCAATTTAGGGAATGTGTGTTATGGTGTCTTAACCATGTTAATGGCAGTACCATCAGATTTATCCCCTTTTATTGGGGTTGCCTATAAAATAATATTTGAAAATGATTTGCACTTTTCCCTGAACTTTTGTGCTACACAAGAATTACTGTACCAACTATTTCTATGGAAATCACTGTAACTGTGCAACTGGTTTTAAAGCATCTCTAGGTATTATCTATATAGGTAATAGGTAATGATAAAATAATTCTTTTGCACCCACTGGAAAAATCTCTCGGTTAAAAAAGAGCTCTGCCACTTATGGATTCCACCTGGGCTATGTATTATAAGGTGCAAAGTTTACTAGAGTTCCTATAGCAACCAATCAGCAGTAAGTTACCTATTTATAAGGTTACCTGTTTATAAGCAAACATATAATTGGTTGCTATGGGTTACTGTATGTGTATGTGTATATATATATACCAGGCATGAATACTTTTATACAGGTCATGGAACTCCAAAGTGACTTGTAATATTCTCATATTTTACTTTATAAATTATAATACACAAGTTCCAGTGAGTGACGTGACACAAATGACATCACTGAGCCCTGACAACCGATGACATAGTTAAGCACCATTTATGAGGATATCATTTACAGGATATTCATGGTACTTATGTATATATAGAAATTAACGTAGCCCCTGTTGTAAAATATAAAGATATTATAGGCCATGGAGGAGTTCCACATCTATGTCAGACATGAGGCCAAAGGCTGAGTGCTTTTATACAGGTAATAAAACTCCAAGGTGACTTTTAACATCTTCTAATTTTACAAAAGGATACACATTATAATATACATGTTTTAGTAAATCATTTGACAGAAATGACTTCACTAAGCCCCATTTATAAGAATATAATTTACTGAATATTCATGACTCTTGTGATGTTTGTGACCAAATAACCCATACAGTGGAGTTTTTGGATATAGACAAATACAAGAGGTCCTCTGCACGCAACCCATTATCAATATATTAAAGACGTTTTGTGCCTTAAACTACTAAAAATACCTTAGCCTTTAAACAAAACAGGGATTGATTTTCCATATATTGCAATCTATGTGACTTGGCCAACAGGAGTGGAGTTTTTGGACTTTGCTTCTGGTTTACCAGGTGTTAACAAGGCCAATTAGGCCCCTCCCATACTTTATGCAATTCTATTCTATAAAGTTCCCTCTACTAGTCATAGTGTAGGACTTCACGAGCGATTTTGTCATGATCCGACACGCGCTGCGACAAAAATAAGGTAAGAGATAGAATTGTTGCATGGTGTCACAGCGTTGATCGCGTCGGATCAGCGCTGCAACATCTTGCGACAATTCTATTACTTACCTTATTTTTGTCGCATGCGACACGTTGGATTGCTACAAAATCGCTCGTGGAGTCCTACCCTTAGGGATGAACATTTTTTTGAGACACAATGTATTTCTGTTGATTTGGGGGCCTCTGGCTGTAATGTGTCTTTCATTGTAACTGTTGTGTGTAGATTAGATGGGCTGAATACAATTCATTGTGCATGCTCTGTATCTTAAAGTTCACGTGCTTCCATCTGGAAATTCACTTCATTCTAGGAGATGTAGCCCAGCAAAAAGCAGAGTGTAATCTGCAGAATTTATTTCCCTGCAACTGAAAATTCTGATGACAAGTTCTGTAATGTCTACTGCCATTTTGAGGCACAGTCAGCTAATGCTCTTAGTGCTGGTACCATAAGTACAGGCAAGTTAGATTTTCAGTGACTAGGGGTAGGCAGAATAGGCAGCTGGATAGGCAGGATAGGCAGCTACAAAGGGAGAGCAGTAACAGTCCATGGTAGGAGTATGCGGAATGAGGGTGGTGGTAGTTGGGGTGGCTACTGCAGCAGGTGGGAGAGGGCTGAGTGCTAGCCAGAAGAAGAGGTATTTGCCTTGGGCACAGGTACCTTTTGACACAATACTGCAGTGACATGATGTGCGAACTGTCCTGTGCCCCATGATTAATAGGTCGGTGGCATAAGAGCCTTTCTTCCCAAATTATTTCACAATACTTTTCTGTTATTACACACTACTTACAGGATATATGTAATGCTGGGCATTGTCAATAAATACATTTTCTACATATTATACCACAGACCTGGATTAAAATCTAATTACTGATTACAGACCTAGTTTTTTAATATACTGTAGGCCACTTTTGGTTGTATGACTTGCATGAAGACAGATAATATGGAGTGCATATCACAGATAGAATTATGGCAAGTGGATGCCCTACTGCAGAGTAACACTGGAACAGAATAGGGAGTCAGCCCATCCCACTGCAGGGTGATAAAGAAACAAACGTAACTGGGATACAGCAATTTGTCTGTCCTGCTAGATGGTGAAAGATGTTTGGGAGCTCTGGGCACATATTGTATTCTCATACCTATAAATTAGATTGTGCAGGTGTCAATATCACCACTATGGCACCCATCTGTCTCTCCTTGCTTTACACTACTTTGGAGTTTAAAGGGTTAATATGCATGCCTGT
The DNA here is from genome assembly GCF_017654675.1 of Xenopus laevis. Lineage (NCBI taxonomy): Eukaryota > Metazoa > Chordata > Amphibia > Anura > Pipidae > Xenopus > Xenopus laevis. The sequence continues at coordinate 69,320,238 of NC_054385.1, forward strand.
GACTCCCCCACTCCCACTGTATCACTTTCTGCTCTTTTCACATCAGTAAGCAAAGTGACCATGCACAGCATCCCCTCCCCTCCTTCCCTCCATCCCCACCTACCAGTCAGGTTGTCATAACACTCAATCTCTGTGGCCTCCACCCGGACTCTCTGAGCATCTGTCAACCTTGCTGCTTCTCTGCCGTTTGCTTTCCCATCCTCCCCTTCTTCATGGACGCCCTTCAGCACTAGCAGAGCCCGGTGGTACTTGCCAATAGCATCTCGGAATTTCTTGTCTTTGTAATAGCGATTTCCTTCTACCTTGAACTCTACAGCCTTTTGGATTCTGCCATCCATCTCTGGCTCTGGGCTGGGAGCAAGCCTTAAGCCCCCAATGCCAGTCTTTTGGTCTCCCATTGCCCTTACTGCCGGCCCATGCTGGGGGTATCCCAAGGCCTGGTCTCTCTGGATATATCTGCTGCTTTGCATAAGGGAAGAGCCACAGAGATGTGAGGATGCTGAGGATGCTGGAAAGGGAGGGAGGGTGGAGGAGGAGGTAGAGGAGGAGGAGGAGGAGGAGAGAGCTGCTGCTGTCAGTGCAATTCTCACTGCATTCTGGGTACCACAAGGCTGAAATCACCCTCTTTTAACTCTTCACAGGAACACTGTACTACCCAATGCTGACTTTCAGCCACCTATAATAACAAATGCTTGCAGAATCTATTGAGAGGATTGTCAAGGTGGCTTACTGTGTGATAAATTAGTACTTATTGTGCTGTAAAAGGGTCACTGAACATAAATGTAAAAAGAAAACAAAACATTTCAGACAGGCTCATCATTACTATTATCATTATTATTATTATTATTATTATTAACACATATTCTGCAATGCTGTGCAATAAATATTTTGTATACCTTTACTCAAATTAATGAGCAAACCTGATTAGATACTGTATGTGTTGCACAATTTGTGTCTCCTTATTAGGAAAACCCCCGGATTCCAAATGTTCCTGATAACAGATCCCATATCTGTACTATGCATGGTAGTTAAGAACAGGGATCCTCAGGTAATTTGGGAAAGCTTTGCAAGAAACAACATAATTTAAGGATGAACAGTCTGTGACTCTTTTTCTTATACACGCAAGTGTTTATTCCTGCATTCCCCTGCGATGGAACTTTTCACCACAGGGAAACACAGGAAGAAACTCAGCCCTGCATTTCCTGTTAATTTAAACTTACTGTGACGCAGGTAAGAGCTGAACACAGGTGAAAGGCAACTTGATGAATTGCACCTGTATTGTGCACTTGCCTGTGTCACAGTAAGTAAAGTCAGACAGAAAATACAATGCTGCAATGTTGCTCGTGTTCCCCTGTGCTGGTAAAAGATTCAATCCATGGGTACACACAAGCAAACACGTGTATGAGTCATTAAACCAGTGGGCCGGTCAAGTTCGGGTCCAAACGCACAAGAAATTCGGGCCGTGTACGGGTTCAGGCTGAGCTCTTCCTGCCACCTAAGTATGTGCCGCTTCTGCTTCCAGTGGTGCCTATTTATAGACAAGCACCTGCCCTCCCCGCCCCTGCCATTATGTCAGAGATGGGGGGGGGCGGGGCAGGCACGGGTATAAAAAAAGGAAGCAGAGTGGTGGGTTAGGGTCGGATGTGGGTGCAGAGTTGAGGGTTATGGTCATGGGCATCGGACCTAAACACGGCCCTACTTTGTGCCCGTTGACGTCACACGTCGGCACGCTGATGTCACGCTCCATATTCAGTGGAAGTGACATCAGCGCCCCGTGCGTGATTTCACTTCCACGTTCTTCCACGGACCCCCTACCCCTCACCTCCGTCATCAGATGCCCTATGGAAATCCATGGCGGAGGATGGGGAGGGTTCAAAAAAATTAAAAATAGGCACCCCGCGAACCGCCCCCAAAATCGTGCCACACTAGGCACAGGCCCTCAGGGGTCTATATATAGTACAGCCCTGTCAGTGGGGGTTGACAATTTGTTGACCTGCCCATCACTACAGTAGCTCACTAGGCAATTCTGTCTGCAAAGGTGACACACCAATGCTGTACCACATTGAGGAGATAGGAGAATTTAGAAGATTTTCTACTGTGCCATTAGCTTTAAGCTGTTGCTGCACTACAACTATTATGGCAGTCATAAATGCTGGTAATTCTACAATAACTGGAAGGCAGGAGGCATTATGCAATTAGATATTGCAGTTGCACTTGTTCACAGTTAGCGGTTTATATTGGAATGTATTTATTGCATAATATGAGCTATCTTCTGCATTTACTTTTCATCAGTGGAATGACTAGTTATTGGACCCCTAAACTTTGTAAACAAGATATTTTCCATAAACATATATTGCAACTGCTTATCAGTCCTACTGGGCCTCCTAAAATTCCTGGGCCCAGCAGTTGCAGGGCTTATTCCCTCTATAGTTGTGCTTTACAGTAAAATGATTTATAGGGTTGTATCGTAATAGCTGTGGTAAAAAAAACAGGATTTTTGTTACTCACCGTTAAATCTGTTTCTCTGTAGTCAAAAAGGGGACACAGGGAACGATTGGGTCCCATTGCCCTTGTGGAATGGGCACGGATTCCCTCTGGTGGAGTCTTGCCTTTGGATAGGTAGGCTTGCTTGATTGTTTCTTTGATCCACCTAGCGATGGTCATCTTTGACGCCGCCTGTCCCCTTCGTAGTCCTGATGGAATCACAAACAGAGATTGGGATCTGCGGAAGGGTTTTGAACGTTCTATGTACCATCGAAGTGCTCTGACCCCATCCAGACTATGCAACGTTCTTTGTCATTCTTAAGGTTTGGACATATGGAAGGCACTATAATATCCTGATTTACGTGAAAGGATGACACCACTTTAGGTAGGAATGATGGAACTGTACGCAGTGCAGCCTTGTCGTTATGAAAAACTAACAGCGAAGGTTCACAGGATAGTGCACTCAACTCTGACACCCTTCTGGTTGATGAAATCGCCAGTAAGAAAACCACCTTCCAAGTGAGCCAGGTGTCCAAGACTGAACTTAGTGGTTCAAACAGAGCCCTTAACTCGAGGATATTTATTGGCATTTTGGACTCCTTTGGAGACCACTGGCCCTGAGCTGAAAGATTGTCCCATGTTGCTCCCCAGCCTTGAAGACTGGCATCTGTTGCTATCACAATCCAATCCGGAGTAGCCCAGGATTGTCCTTTGGCTAGGTTGTTTGGTTGTAACCACCACTTCAGTGCTTCCTTTGTCGGACTCTTCAGAAAGAGTGGTTGAGATAATGACCCCCCCCTTTCCATGTCGCTAGTATGTCGGCCTGAAGAGGCCTTAGATGTATCTGTGCAAATGGTACTGCCTCTATGGCCGACACCATCAGTCCCAGCACCTGCATTGCGGATCATTGGACTCTGGTTGAAGAGCAGTGATTGCACTTCTTGATCTTATTCATCTTGTCCAGAGGAAGGCTGACTAACTGTGTGACAGTGTCGAACTCTAGTCCTAGAAAAGTCATCTGATGGCTGGGAAGTGGGTTGGATTTTTCCCAGTTTATGGTCCAGCCGAAGGTCTGGAGGAGTTTGATCGCCCGATTCAGGTCTTCCTTGGCTTTCTCTACTAACCTGGCCTTTATTAGCAAGTCGTCCAGGTAGGGTGTCACAGAGATCTCCTGTAATCGTAGGGTTGCTGCTGTCACCGCCGTCAGTTTGGTGAATACCCTGGGTGCCAATGAAAGTCCGAAGGGTAACGCGACAAATTGGTAGTGGTGATTTGTGAAGGCAAACCACAGGAAGCGGTGATGAGGGGGCCATATTGGTACATGAAGATAAGCGTCTTTGATATCTAGAGACATCATAAGTTGCCCCTGTTCCATTCCTCGGATCACGGACCATAGGGTCTCCATTTTGAATCGAACTGACCGTATAAACTTGTTTAGTTTTTTAAGATCGAGTACCGGTCTGAAGGACCCGTCCTTCTTCAGAACAATGAACAGATTGGAGTAAAACCCTGAGAATCTGTCTGTCCGTGAGGGACAATTACTCGATTTGTCTCCATCTTGGATACGCACTCCAAAAATGCCTTTGCCTTGTATGGGCTGGAGGGGACTCTGGACATGATACATTTTCTAGGCGGAACGTTTGTGAAGTCCAGGTGGTAGCCTTTGGAAATTATTTTGTCAACCCAGGCATCAGAAGAATACTCGCGGAACCGAATACACCGGAGGGCGTGCCCTGTCAAGTTGAAGCGGATTTGTCTGCTGACGACTTGGGATTGGATTTGTTATTTGGGGTATGGCCCTTGTCGTTGATTTTGGAGCGGAAATGTGAGCGTTGAGGTGAACTGCTTCGTCGTGGAAATCGTCCAGTAAAAAACTTTCATCGTCTTGTGAAAGTAGAAGCTCTTACCTTATTTTGTGGAAGGAAGGTACTCTTTCCCCCCTGTTGCCTGGGAGATAATTTTCTCCAGCTCCTCACCAAATAATCGCTGACCTTTGAAGGGCAGGGAAGTTAACGTTTTCTTTGAACTATTATCTGCTGACCAGTTCTTAAGCCATAGCGTTCTGCGTTCTGCTACAGACAGATCTGAGGTTTTTGCAGTGATCTGAGATGTATCTAACGTGGTATCACAGTGGTAGGAAGACGCCTCCACTATTGCTTGTACTGAAGAGAGTCATTCCACTCTGGGTACTCCTTCCTGGATATCCCTGAGGAGAGACTCCGACCAGGCTTGGATGGCTCTGGATACCCATGCTGATGCTAGGCAAGGGCGTAGAGTTGAACCAGAGGAAGAATAGATAGCCCTTAGAAATCCTTCCAGTCTCCGGTCTGAAGGGTGCAGCATCATTGACAGGCAATGTAGTAGATTTGGAAAGTCTCTGGTGCATCTACTGCTGGTGGGTTTGACCACTTGTCGACCAATTCCTTAGGGAAAGGGTAAGACTTTGCAAATTTTCTTGTAGCCTGAAACTTCCGTTCAGGAGAGTCCCATTCGTCTTGTAAAATGCCAAGGAGTTGTTCGTGCTGTGGAAAACAAACTGAGGACTTGCGTTGTCTTTAAAATAAACCTGTAGTTTCTCCCTGTTGTTTGGGTGATTGAGAAATATTTCAAACCTCAAGTACCCCCTTGATAATGCCATCGACATCATGCTGAATGTCTCTGTCCTTGATAGCATCATGGTTGTCCTCTTCCTCTTCTGAAGAGTCATCCGAGGGAGGAAGCTTGCCCTCAGATTGTGAAGAGGGCTGATCAAGGGACGAACGGTCTGAGGGGATAAGAGTAGAGTCACCCTTTAAGTCTTCATTGGGTTTGGTGTGGGCTAATGGCTAATTTTAGCTAGAGCCTTCCCTAGATGGTCTGCTATGGCAGGGAGTCCCTGTAGTGAGGCTAAAGACTGAGATTGTTGAATCGCCCATAAAGGTTCTGGGGGTTCAGATGATAGACGTGATGCTATTTCCTGAGAGGTGCCCTCCTGTGCCATGCTCCCTGCAGCTGCTGCTGGTGTGCTGTGGTCAACCCCTGCATGAGACCTAACCTACCCCTTAGAGCAGGTATTGCAGAGAGGCTCCTGTTGCCCCCCTGGAATTTTGGCATTGCATTTGTTGCAAGCAAAATAGGTAATTTCCGCTGTGGAGGGGACTCTCCTTCTCCGGTCCCCGCTCCTAGTGGTATGTTACCTGAGGACGCCGCTGACCCCATAGGATAAGGAGAAGAGTAACTGATGCCCAGGTACCAGAGTATCAGAGACGGCAGACAGTTAGACAGTTAAAGGGAGGGACGAAGAGAGAAGCGCGGGAGTAATGCCCCCCCCAAAGGAGACACTTCTCCTGAGAGGGGGGGGCAGTTTGGGCTCCTATGGCTGTCGCCAGTACAGTGGGACATAAGGAAGTTGTAGAGTGTAACACTGTGCACTTACCCGCCATCTACACCGGCCAGACCTTCTGCCCTCGATAGTTGGTGCAGGTATGTGTCTGGGTGGTCGGATATAGCCAAAAGGCTAGAGAATTGACCCTGGTGGACTAAAGCATTAGGGGCTAACCAGCCAACCACAGGTATCCCTGTTTGAGGTATCACCCCTGATGTCAGCAAAATGCTAACCGAAGAAATCCCTCACGACTGTGGGGTGTCCATCCTCCTGGTAGCAGGACACTAAAAAACTGATGGTAAGATGCAGTGTGCGTGGTTAAGCAACACCTGGCACGCCACTTTTCAATTATTACCAAGTGTCCTGCCTCCTGGAGGATGGAGCTTAACCCCATTGTTCCCTGAGTCCCCCCTTAGACGACAGAGAAACACATCTATGAAGTACACAAGGGCTGGACAAATACTCATGCTTATGTTCATGGAGGGGCCCCCAGATAAAGAATGTGGATGGGCCCATCCATTTCTGATGGCGGCCCTGAGTGCCAGGGTTCAATCAAAACATAGCACTAGCCACTGAGAAGCCCTCTGTTTAATAAGCTGCTCCTAACAGGCTGCAGCTGGGGGAGGGTGGGGTTTATTTATACTGAAGCTGCTCAGTGAACTGGCAATTTATTTTGATTGTTTGTAGAAACCTAGCATAGAATATCACTTTATTTATAGATTTTGCCCTGTTTAGTGCAAGAAATAACAAAAAAAACAATAGGTGAAAATTATGTTCAGCACAATCTTATTCGCTAACTTCAGGTTGAAAAAGTGGGTATGAAAAGTAGAAATCCTAACTGTCTGAATAGAAAGACAAATGCTAAACAATAATAATAAAATAAATATATATTAATATTCTCACAGTGTGAGTTCTGCATACCAGTTGGACACTTACAACAAACAGAAAGTTAACATATCAGCAGAACATAATTCAAACATCCCCCCAAAACACCAGATAATTGATTTATTATTTTTATCTGCAAAATACTACGTGACTTTAAAGAAGAAAATGACTTCTCCTTCCAATGCAATGGGTTAGTAATAACTGCAGCACAATAATATTTTAACAAGACATGCCATGGGATAATAAAAAAGAAAGTCAGCTACCGCACTGCATTCATGTAAAGGATATATATACAAACATACATATAAAAAATACAGTACATATGTATTATACAATTTTCAAAGGTACAGCTATAGAACAATGGCCACTTCTGCTATTGCCAAAAGTAGAGGAATCATGGAAATAAGAGCAAATGATCTGGGGCTCCTGTATAAAGCGTTTATTGTTCTGAAGCCATACATTCTGGTGTTTCTTATTGCAGACATCAGCAAAATGAAGGCCCGTGGCAGAACTCAGGCAACTGGATTGTTGTCACCAATATGACAATTTCTAAACCCAGGCACATATGTCTCATATAAGTATTTCCTCAAAATTTAGGGCGTTGTTCACCAATGAGAGATATATCATTCAGCCCTTGCACATAGAATAAAGCAACCTTTGTCTCTCAGGTATAATGAATATTCAGTTAACTCATTATTGGCTCAAAATGAACTGCTTTTTGAATAACCTCTCGCTCTCAATGGGAAATAAATAGCCTCATGCAAGGAGATAAACCTTCCTGTACTGTAAAATAATACAGCTTAAGGCTATGTATTTCCAAAGGAGAAAGTATGCAGCTATTTAGCTTAGCTGGATTCATCACATCAGCCCTAATGATCCCTCAGAGACTGTGTCACTTTGCTGTGCCTTTCCAGGCAGTAAAACTAACTGAAAGAATAATTCTTAACATGTAATGGCAGAAGGTTACTCCTTACACTCCTTAGATAGTAGTATCCACCACTCCATTAAAACCAGAAACTCCCTTAGTATTATTTAGAAGGTATTCCATCAACCCACAGTATTGGAATATCCTGACTACTGATGTTTTAAAGATATATTTGACTTGTCTCTCTGAGCCCATGGTACCCAGGCAGCGATTGAGATCCTAAAACCTCCATCATTTATAAGAGTTACCATTATTTAAGCAATGGCACAGTGACACCCTATTTTAACTACAGGAGGTCGAAATCTATTTTCTAATAATATTCTTATATTTTAACTTATTGTGGCTATAGCAGTAGAACTGTTTTGGGCAAGTAGGATGCTTTCTTCAAAATACAGGATTTCCTAAATTACATAATATAGTTGTTCTTTATTTATTTTAACCTGTACACCTGGGGGTATATTTATCATGCTGTATAAAAAAAGTGGAATGTAAAGTTACTGGTGATGTTGATGATGGCAACCCATCAGATATTTACTTTTGTTTTCTAAATGTTGAAATCTAATTGCTGATTGGTTGCAATGGGCAACATCACCGGAAATGCTTCACTCCACTTTTTACACAGCATGATACATAGGCCCCTTGCAATAAAGAAAGACTCTTTTATAATTCCTGCCAGTGTTCTGGTGCCAGGGTAAGACCCAAATGATAACTTTGGCTACTTTCTAGGATTCCTGGTTTCATAATATCTACAGACAAATGACTTACTGAGACATTGATTTTCTGCAGACAGATCAGTGTGTTACAAAGATAATGGAAGGGAGCCTGAGAGTGACAAATCCTCCTGGTATGAGCATTCATGTGGAACAGTGTAGAAACAAGTCAGGAACCCAGGACACAGCAGCCAATGAAAGGTACAGTCTGTGACAAAGCAGGATTATGTCTGACAAGGGGTGAGATTGTATCTTCCTTGCAGAGATAGTAAAAACAAATAGAAGAGTACAGGTACCTGGACACATATATGTACAGGTAAGCCCTTAAGACTACGAGGCCCTCAAAGCAATTCTAACCCAACCAAGGCTTTTACATTTCTATTGCATGTGTAATGTCCTTTCTGGGGGAAGCAGTGTTTCTTTTTGCAAAATAACGGCTAGTGTGGCACTTTCCATAGCACATGTATAGTAGTGAGTCTAAAGCAATTGAACTTTTCTGAGTAATCTTGAAGCTTCCTCGAGAAAAACAATGCAGAAAGTCCAGCTGTGTTAGACATACTGTTTTGTCATAACTAGATATGTTTATCATGACCTGGATGAATGAAAACCTTCTTTGACGGTTAGAGTGCTCGCTTTTTCTTTGCTATTACAAACTAACTTGCACCCAGGTTTTTTTTAAAATAATGAATGCAACCTATAGACAGCAATCTTTCTATATACTGTATATATAGTCTTGTTGCTTTGGAATAAACACAGATATTTTAGGAGAGGAGGGTCTCTTATAAAAGCTGCCCTACCTATTTGAGGTGTGGCAATGCTTTCCATCCTGTGTGATCTCTGCAGAACAAGAGAAACTGGTAATTCTGGTAAATGAAAAGTACTTTTCATGTTGGGTTAAAGAATCCCACCCCTTACCCTCATGAGAAGCAATGACATGACTCTGAAGAAAAAATTGTATACGTTTGTCTTTTATTAATTATGATTATCAGAGGCATTTTTTGCCTTTAGAATTGTACAGAAGGTCGTGTGCAAAGGGAAACACAAAGTTTAACTAAAATAGACAGGAGAGCTGTTAAAAAGGATATAGAAATTATATTGGAGGAGCTGCAGCTATTGTAGTCCAACAAATCCCTGACAAACCCCCTTTCATTTTAGCTCCCAAAGTGCTACTGGTTATGCACTGTGTGCTTTGAATTTTCATGAGTCACAAAATGGCCTAGCAACCTGATTTGTTGTTTGTTGGTGCCATTTTTGTTCTGCATGTGCACTCATTTACCTTTTCATTCATATGCACTAGACTTTACTTGCTTTTTGGTGCCATCTAGTGATTTTTTCTCAGTTGTACAGCTGATGCAAAGACAAGGCACTTTGCCAATGATCAGCCTGTACTCAGAGCTACAAATAGAAAGAGGTTGTATATAATGTGAGTAACGATGGACAACAGAGATATTAATCATTCTGGGGGCCCTTAAAATTAATTTTTTAAAGTCTTAGGGAGGCAAATAGACTGTAAGGTATTTTGTATGTACAATGCACCAGAGGAAAATCGTTCTTCTAAACTTCTGATGAAGGCCTTGTACAATCATACATTGGTATCTGTACAAAAGCTGCTATAGTCAAGAAGAATGTTTTTTTAAAAGTAGTTGCATGGCTAGCACATGCATTAAGACTGAGATGGACTAACATCTTTAAAATCTACAAATCACGCTGTTATATTATGTGTGTATAGCTCTACGCATGGGCTTATATTTACACTGCACAGAAGAAACAATATTTCTGTTCCCTGTTCATCCCATGTACTGCACCCTGTTACTCATGCTTTGCTCCATCCCTCACCAGATGGCTGCAATTGTCCCCTTTTATTTTATTTAGCACACCATACCTTAAAGTTGCATTTACATTTTTCTTTATTTTCTATAGAAGGTTTTTTTTAAAAGTAGTTGCATGGCTAGCATATGCATTAAGACTGAAATAGACTAACATCTTTAAAATCTACAAATCACCCTGTGTATAGCTCTACACATGGACATATATTTACACTGCAAAGAAGAAACAATATTTCTGTTCAGTACTTTCTCTTGAGCAAAAAGCATAACTGCTTACTGTTTCATCTGGGATACAGATCAATAAAGCAATATATGTGATCAGGAAGGAATAACCCATAGCTGATAAAGATTATATATTGATTCTAGAAGGTGTATTGTGTTCTCCAAACATCTCCATAATGGATGGAGTGAAGGAGAGAAGGGATCAGTGTGGCCAAGGGAGGTGTTGCATTTAGTTAATTATATCGGCAAACTATTTTCTAAATTGGCTGCAAAGGGCTTTATTTAATATTGGCAGATATGGGGGATACCATAAATAGCAGGCTAGCAAAATGGAGTAGCAGTTAATTTAATTGCATAAAAGTCTTGCAGCCAGATAAAAATCATCAGAACCACCAGCAGGTAATATAAAAATAGCTATACTCTATATAACATGTAGTTAAGGGGAACACACAAAGAAAACAGAAATACCCCCATAATGGCTATGTTGAACATTATTAGACATTATAATACAAAGCTCAGTGACCATCATTTGTTTTGCAAGTAGCCCTTGTGGCAGAGGTATTTCTTTATACAAAAAAAGATCTGCTCTATATACTGTTTTATTCTTTATGTGCGCACATCGTGTTTAGGTTTCGAGTTGGAAGAATACAGTTGGTTCATTTTATACTATATTTTGGCACACTGCACGGAATATTTGGCGAGTAGTATTCACTATGAGGTGGGGATATGTTTTGGGTGATCATGTGTCCATGTGATTCCTTCCTAAGTGAAAGTATCTACTTTTTGCACCTTACAACCTGCTTACAATATCAGATGGCAGCAAAGGCACAAATCCCTAGAGGATGTCTATTTACGAAAGAACAGAAATAAATAATCATGCCAGTATTCCTAAAATATATACTTTATTATTTATGTATTCTGCTTTTTTCCATTTTCAAACACATTCAATCAAGATTTTGTCAAAAATTACAATGTACTTTTGGAAAGTAAATTGAATACAATTGAACTAAATCATGTAAGGCTGCATTCACTGACATACACAAATTATTTACAAGGTTAACTGGGCACAATAAAAAGCAGAGTACTAAAATACTACCTTTCAAACACATCTAAATTCACATTTTTTTTTTGTTTTGATTTTTTTTTTCAAATACATATTGTTACTTGTTTTCTTACCAAACACACACACACCTACATACACACAAAAAAATAAAAATGCAATGTAAGAGGGATCAAAGTTATGGCCCAGCCCAGAGAAATTAAACACAGTCAGCTCACTCAGAATCTGGCTCTGTGTTCATGGGCCCAAACCTATGGAAGCATATATAAAACATATTGGAGCACACTCAGTTATTGGGGTTTTCACATGGGGTTCTTTTGCCCTCTCTTGGTAAAAATCTTTTTTTTCTGGCTGGTTGATGGCTTGACTGTATTGTTAATAGTCTTTGAACCTCAGGATCAGATGCTTCGTTTTAAATCAGAAGGGCCAGCAGTTAGGCTTTAACAATTTTAATACAGCAAAAACCTTCCAAATTTCTTTCAATTACCGGTAAGTGATCTTCTGAAAGGGATGTATGTAGGAGATGTATTAAATGTGTATTATCTATTATTACTTATTTGTCTGCTTTTGTGTATTATCTTTGTACAGACCCTTCTGGCTGTGCCCTGCACCACCATATTTATTTTATAATTATTATTGTCCTGCAGAGCTTATATCATCTTTACTATTTCTAAGACTCCCCTGCACATAAGCAGCAGTCTCTCCCCATGTGCTGCTTAGGAATTTCGAGCTTGAGACAGAATACAAGCCGCGCAAGTGCAGAGCTAATTGTGATAATAATGCAAGAGCAAAGCAGAGGCAGCTCACCAGGAAGCAGTGAGAACAGGACTGAGCCAGGCAGAAGTGGCTGTACAGAGCACAAAAGAACCTGAAATAAATGTAAAAACAATTTTTTAGAAGCTTGTGCCAGAGAGCACCGAGGAGAAATAATTTGGGAATAAGTTTAGAATAACACAACATTACATTTGGTCTCACCGACAATACAATTGCAAAAGTGCTGTTCTGGAAGCAGATACAATTCCAGTTAATTGATTCTGGATATCTGTTGATCAAAACGGGGATAATATTATATTACTCTTACAAGGGCACAACATACAGATACCTTTACACCCTTTCAACTGCTCCACAATACGTCATCCATGTATTCTAATATGTGCCCAGACTTCCTCTGACAAAACTCAAACTCACTTTCCTTTACAAACTCAAAAAAATGATCTTTATAACCAAGAATTTCCCAGAAAACAACAGAAGCCTGTATGCAAACTAATCCTGTGTTATCCAGCTATTGGCATCATTTCTATGTCCTGTTCTGGCCTAAAACAGGGTTCCACCCCATAGAAATACATGGATAGATTAATGGATTTATGGTGCATCCTCGCTATATTTACATTCCTAGAACCAGTTCCTAGAACCAGTTTGTATTAGAGAAGCACTGCCATTCTATCAACACTGCACACCATGCTTAATGCTACATTAGTTGTGTGTTCTATATAATGTTCCCAAGCAATTGAAGGCCACTGTAAAGGTGTCAAATAGATTTAATAAATTAACAGAATTAACAGTGTTGGAATATAGAGAGGTGATGAGCCACTAAATTATATTTCAATCATTAACTTGAATTTGTTGTGGCCTTTTTTGCCTGAACTGAGATTACAATTTATATTTTTATTTTGGTGATGGTGAACTGTGATGAATTGTGGCAGTAAATATTGGATTTTTAAGTTGCACTTGGAAACATTGTCTTTATATTAATGTGGTCACTTGTTAACCCCTTTTGCGTGCCTGAGTATGCTGCTTCCTATTGGGCTTTTTATGTTTACAATTAGACACGGACACTTCTTTCACAAAAATTTAGCTTCATATGAAACTGTTCTCTGAAGCCACAAGAGATGTCAACACTAATGAGCTGTGATAGTGTTAGATTTCCAGTCCTGAAGGCATGTTAACAATTGATTAGGTTTGTGGGAAAACTGCCAGTGTTCATAACTGAATGCTTAGTGTCCTCATGCAGCGGGCAAGGTGTTTTGAGTTAGTCATGGATGGTCCAGAGCTCACCCCTAATTTTTGGGGACGGGAATATTTATGCCAAGTTGATTTGTTTTCCAAAGAAACAGCACGAAGCGCTGCTCTTGCCATTAGGTTCTGGCAGCTTGTCAGTTGTGCATCACTGAAATGAGAAAAGCATGAGGGAAACCCAGGTTGGAAAATGTAAGAGAAATTTCATGTAAGTCAGGTTTCATGCTGCAATACAATATTATTAAAATGATCAAATGACATTTACAAAGGTTTCTCAGACCTGTAGGAGAACCACTGCTGTACTCCATGCCACGTCTCATCTATTGTAAGAAATCCAGACTCCAGAGATACCCTCTGTGCCAAGCTAAGTGCTCCAGTGGCCAACAGAGCTGGCTCAATCATTGCTCCATCAGCCTCTAGGAGAGTTAATTCCATAAAGTACATAGCAAGGTACAGAATCTGCAAAGGGACCGCAGAGAGATAGGGAATTATAAATAAATAAAACCAAGAAATTATTAACTTTTATGCTCATTGGTGTGATTTTGTGTTTAATTTACTAGTGTTATAGGACTTCTGCACCAACCCACAGGCCCAGCATACATGTGGCACATTCATTGCTGACTGGTTCCTTCAACCTCTGATGTCAGCAGCTCAGTTACAAAAAGCATTTAGGCAGATTACACTTATATGTACACAATAGCTGTGAAACTATACGTATGTAAGTGCATTGGATGACTTAATTAGTCTGAGTATTGCCTGTGCCTTTTCTCCTTTTATTTCAGCTTGAATGTTGCCCCCATGGCTACCGAGCAGCTTGTTAATATAAACTATAATAGTCTTTCCGAAGCAAACACACAAAATAGTAAATTCATAAAAAAGTTGTCATAAAGCTGTAAGAAATGTTGCTACTTCTACAGTAGCGTGCATTTTCCAGGTTGGGGAAGCATACCTTCATGGGGCATTTCCCAACAGCGGAAAGAATCCGGAGGAAGTGCAGAGGATGAATATAATGGAGTTCGAATTTCAAGCGGCTGAGGATCTTCCTTTCCATTTTCAGCAGTTCTTTCTTGCTGAAGGCATCTTCCATCATAAAGCAGAGCTCTGCTGGCTATGGAGAAGAGAATGAACAAAACATGGCTGTTTTCTTATATACACTGTATTTTAACTTACATGGGGACACAATCCAGTTGACTGGGGAGCAGAGGGGATAACAAAGCAGTGGTGGAGTAGGTGCCCCTTAGATCCTGCACCTATGGGGCTTGGAGACATGAGAACCATGTAAAGATCTAGAGATCACCTTGTGATAAAGCAGCCCAGGGGAGCAAGAAAATGGTATCTCTGCAGACCTAAGTCCAGAAGGACAGATTGTTTACCTAAGCCACCATTGTAGACCAGAGAGGAGCATCTGCCAGTAATGAGAGTACCAGTAAGTGCAGCTGCAAGTGGTCATTAATATTAGGTATAGGGTTGCCACTAGTGATGTGCAGGTCAGGAAAAAAACTCAACCTGCACCCAATACATTAACCCGCACCCAACCCTAACCGCCAATAGTTTGCCATAGTTAGATCCATGCTAAACCCGTACCTGCGTCTTATAACTGTGTACGTTGCTTCAGGAATCTTCAAGAGCAGTGGAGGAGTGTACTTCCCAAGTCTGACCCGCATCCAAACCTACCCCTCCCCATATCACACCAATCTGCCCCTGATATCACTGCTCCACCCAAAGTAATAGGCCTGCTGACTTGTCTGAGCCATGCCTTAAGGCTGTGCTGATTATCTCAAAGAAAAGGAAATTTAGTCAAAAATACTGGATGTTAATAAAACTACTGAAAAGAAAAAAAGAACACAACTGGAAATTATATTTCTGTATTTTGGCACTTTCTGGATAACCACTTTCCCATACCTGCAGTGTTCCATCACCAATAGAATAATTTCTAGATTCACATTGCTGAAGGGAGAAGACAATATTGATAATTTGGAGAAGGGGCTTAACTGATTATTGTGGTTATTGCTACCTGAGTCAGCTCTGCACCATACCATACCCATGTTTAGCATTTATCCTTTCTTTGCCGTCAGAAATGCCATTATACACAATATATTACCCACCAGCAGTATAGGTGGTCATAACTGAATACCCCTCTTTGTCTGCTAAAAATTGTATGGACATAATAACCAGATACAATGCATGCCAACTCCATTCATAAAGCATCCTACCACTCACAGCTAGTGCTAATTCTCAGCCCATTGCACACATCCATGAGCATCAAGGCTACACATAGGGGCACATTTACAAAGCTCGAGTGAAGGATTCGAATTAAAAAAACTTCGAATTTCGAAGTGTTTTTTTGGCTACTTCGACCTTCGACTACGACTTCGACTACGAATCGAACGATTCGAACTAAAAATCATTCGACTATTCGACCATTCGATAATCGAAGTACTGTCTCTAAGAAAAACTTCGACCCCCTAGTTCGGCAGCTAAAAGCTACCAAACTCAATGTTAGCCTATGGGGAAGGTCCCCATAGGCTTGCCTGCGTTTTTTTGATCGAAGGATATTCCTTCGATCGTTGGATTAAAATCCTTCGAATCGTTCGATTCGAAGGATTTAATCGTTCGATCGAACGAATAATCCTTCGATCGTTCGATCGCAGGATTTGCGCTAAATCGTTCGACTTCGATATTCGAAGTCGAACGATTTTAGTTCCTGGTCGAATATCGAGGGTTAATTAACCCTCGATATTCGACCCTTAGTAAATCTGCCCCATAAAGTTGGTCACCATACTGCTAGTGATTCCAAACATTCGAGGCACTAACTTGCTCACCTCCGGTATTAAACTCTCTTCTATTTTGCTGGCAAGGAAGAGGCAGCTGGCAGCCAGGAGTTGAAGCAGAGCAGTGTGGATCTTGTGAACTTTCATGTAGGAATTCATAAGGTATACAGCAAGGTAGAGTGTCTCCTCTTCCAGACCCAGGTACTCCTGCACAATTACCAAAGTATGCATAAACACTAGAGAGATCATATCCCTTACAGACCATACAGTCAGGAGTAACTTAATGAAATGTACAACAGTCACAGAAATGTTTTCAGGAACAAATTGCTAATCCCTATACTAAACACTACATAGTTTTATGGATAGAAAGGGTTTTAAAGTTTCTAGATTTAGACAGGATAACACAGGATATTTAAAATACATACATGAACTTGAACCAGCCAGTCCACCAGAACAGTCCTCATCTCAGCGGTCACTGATTTAGGGATGTCACAAGCTCTAAATGTTTGGCATGACTGATTCACCTAGAAAGACATGTACACAACATATAGGAGGGCATAACACATTGAGCATATCCATCTTAGCTAAAAGTCAACCACTCACCAGCATTCCAGTGAAAATATCAAGAGCATATTCTTGCTCAGTATGCATGTCTAGTGCCTCCATTGCTTGAACAAGCTCCTCTACCCACTGCTCCGAGAAAGAGCTTCCTTTACTAGCGTTAATGTTTAGTTGTACGTGATGGACAGGAACCTCAGAAACACGTGCTTAGGGGAAAAAAAACATTATTATAATCTACAGACTTGTCAAATATAATAGGAACTCAACTGTGAATGTAAATTTGGCCCCATGGTGCTTTTGGTAAAAGAACAGAGACACAGGCGATAACAGAGAGCACACAGATAATAAATCATTTCCAATCTAGGCTTATGAACAGCACATATGGGCAAAGACGTATTTAGTTCTTAGGCTAAAGACTCAGCTTTATGTGTCCATGGATTAGTAGGAATGTAGAAGCATATGATACCAAAAAAGATAGATGATTAGTAAGGCAGGAGTTATGAATGGTACAGACCCTTAATAACAAAAATAAATCATAGGAAAGAAGAGAATGACCTGCTCTCTATACGATTGAATGCAGATAAAAAAAATCGTTGAAAATCATGATGGAAAATTTACTGGCCACTTCGGAATAGAAAACTTATTTTGAAAAAGATGCAAACATTTGGAAGAACATCAGATATTAAATAAGTTTCCAAACAGGGGGTAATTAAAAAGGGAGTTGAGATGTGACAATTAAATGCTTAAATAAAGCAAGAAGTATACAAAAGGCTAGATTATCATTATACATTTAGAACAGAATGTCTAAGCAGAGTACCTGTTATAGTAGTTACTGTGTTCCCAAACTCTCATGTTTGCATGTCACATTTTGGAAAACATTATAGCTCAAAAGTTTATTTTGTAAAAAGAGCACACTACTTAATTCCATTTATTTAGCAATCATAAATTCAAACCTGAGAGTTAAAGATACCTGTGAAAAGAAAGTGGATGGTTATTGCTTGCTGCTATTAGAAAATAAGCTCTTTTAAAGGAACTATATGCAGTGTTCTGGACTACTTCCAGTAAACATATCCACTTCTACTTCTAGGAACTACTTCCAGTAAAAACAGATCATGAAGTTTAGCTGTAAGAGGTCAGCATTCGGTAATATAAGGTACACACTCATAACTAGCTTGGAATTGACTTCTATTAACTACTTCCAGTAAACACATCCACTTCTACTTCCTACTTCTAGGAACTACTTCCAGTAAACACATCCACTTCTACTTCCTACTTCTAGGAACTACTTCCAGTAAACACATCCACTTCTACTTCTAGGAACTACTTCCAGTAAAATCAGATCATGAAGTTTAGCTGTAAGAGGTCAGCATTCGGTAATATAAGGTACACACTCATAACTAGCTTGGAATTGACTTCTATTAACTACTTCCAGTAAACACATCCACTTCTACTTCCTACTTCTAGGAACTACTTCCATTAAACACATCCACTTCTACTTCCTACTTCTAGGAACTACTTCCAGTAAACACATCCACTTCTACTTCTAGGAACTACTTCCAGTAAAATCAGATCATGAAGTTTAGCTGTAAGAGGTCAGCATTCGGTAATATAAGGTACACTCATAACTAGCTTGGAATTGGCTGATATTGCATGTCCCTGTACAGCTTACTGTCCTTAAAGAGGTGGTTTACCTTTAAGTTAACTTTTAGTGTTATAAAATGGTGAATTCTAATCAACTTATTAATCCATCATCATTATTTTTCTTCTAACGTTTTCTAATTATTTGCTGTCTTCATTCTCCAGTTTTCAATGGGGGTCACTGAACTCATCTAAAAAACAAATGCTCTCTAAGGCTATACTTTTTTTGTTATTGCTACTTTTTATTACTCAACTTTCTTTTCAGTTCTTCCCCTATTGAAATCAATGCATGGTTGCTAGGGTAATTTCCACCCTAGCAACCAGATTGCTGAAACTGCAAAATGTACAGCTGCTGAATAAAAAGCTAAATAACTCAAAAACCACAAATAATAAAAAATGAAAACCAATTGCAAATTGTCTCAAAATATCTATCTCTGCATCATACTAAAAGTTAATGCAAAGGTGAATAACCCCTTTAATCATGTTTTGACGTCTTACCTCTTTTTGCTAAAAAGGAGGCTCCTATTGAGGAAAGCTTGTCTGCCACAGAAACCTTTGAACCTATTGCCAGAATCTTTTTCTGTGGAAAGAAATGACTTTAATTATATAGTGCAAATGAATAACACGTGGATATTGGAAAAGCTCCTTGTCATAAGCCCCATTGTTTCTAAAGTTTTAGTGTGAGTACTGGGAGAAGTTATAGCTGTAACGCTTATCACTTTATTTTCTCGTCCATTTTTAGAATTTAGGATTTTTTTTTCAAAAATGTAATTTTTTTTCATAATGAGGAATAATATCAGGAATATTAAGACAGAATGTAAAGACAGAGAGGGACCAGAGGTAGCCTCTGCGCTTGGCCAGGGTAAGACTTAGAGTTGCTTCACCTTTCTCTGATCTCCTGTGCAGGGAATTCTGTTGTTGTCCTTGGCCTTGAATGGTTCCCGCTTCCCTTCCATCTGAAATGTCACAAAAGCCAGCAGGAAAAAACAAAAAACATTTTGGTTAAATTGTGCCTTGAGTCAGTGTAGGATATTCACCTTTCAGTTAACTTTTTGTATGTTATACATTCAGACTATTTCCAAATTGCAAATGGGGGTCGCTGACCCCATCTTAAAAAACAAATGCTCTGCAAAGCTACAAATGTATTGTTATTGCTACTTTTTATTACTCATGTTTCTATCGAGACCCTCCCCTATTCATAGCCCAGTCTCTTATTCAAATCAATGCATTGTTGCTAGGGTAATGTAGACCCTAGCAACCAGATGGCTGAAATTGCTAACTGGAGAGCGGCTGAATAAAAGGCTACATAACTCACACATAATGTCATGTGTCAAATGTGGCATTTCATATTCCTAGCCACAAAGTAAAAGGGCACTTGGGTATAAATATACTGTAAGGACCCCTTGAGGCGATAGCATCCTGTTAAATACCTGAATTTAAAACATATTATTAATTAGTATAAAAAAAAATAAAAAAATACATTTCAAATTTTAATCTTGTGTCTACACAAGAGCTGTCCAACTTGAGGGCTGGATGGGGCCCTCCAAAGGGTTTTTATGGGCCCCAATCTGCTCAAAGGCATACAGAGAAGTCATAGGTATTTCAATGTGTATTACATTTTTAATATGTTAAATTGAATCTCAGACAAGAATAGGAGCATACTAAAGTTGCCTTAAATAATAAAAAAAAAAGACACAACCTCTTTTATTTTTGAAGCCGTGATGTTTCACATATATAGAGTGTCATCACAGATATAGCAACTGATCGCATCCCTTCCCAGATGTAGCATCCATGTGCCAATGATCAACCAAAATCAAACGCCTCGCATGTTCGCTTAGGCCCGATTAGTGCCCACTTCCAGCAAAGTGGGGTGCTGCCCCCCATCATTATCTGCCTATAACGTTCTAGATGTCAACCAAGAAATCTACAGAGCATCTATAATGGTGCGATTATATCACAGCCCATTAATAGGACTTACTGGCTGGAACCATTGTAATAGATACCTAAAACTCATACCGGCTGTGCTCAGAACACTGTGGTTTGACACCTTCTTTCCCTCGTTCCTTTGATATTTCTGGTTTATGGAATTTCAATGCATTAACTGAGTTGACTTTGCCCCATGGGGAACAGGAGATGAGCATACACTCACAGTGAAAGCAGAAACATTTGCCCATGATCAGTTTCATTTGTGTTTAGCATTGGTGTCTACTCTATTGGTGATAGAGACTCCGGGTTCATTCACACTAAAGACTTCTGGCCACTTGTAATTTGCTCCAACACTTGCTTCCATTGGAAATCAAAAATGAGTCCAAAAGCTTTAAACCTGGAATAGAGGATTGACCCACAATATTTCTTGGGTAATAAGTCAATGTTATCCAGATCATTTGCTAGTCAGCTGTGAGTGCTGTTCATTTATTAAGGCTCCAGTCTTTATCTCTGTTCAGCAGTAACAACAGATAAATCTATTTCGTTTTGCAACCGCAGGGGTAGAAACTGCTCTGGCGCCCAAGGACTCGATCATTCATTTTTATTTATTCAGTCACCAGAGAGAGCTGAGAAGTTATATACCATATACAGACCTACATCTCATCAATAATACTTTGCTCTCTGAGTCTTGTCAATTTGTTTTATAAAGAACGCTCAGCTCCCCAGGTACAGCTGGTATATAATTAGGAGATGTGGGCTCATTAATAAACGTAAGCCTTTTTTTTCATTAGTACCCCAAATGAGTTCTTTCCTTCCTGCACTATGGATTATCCCTTTGTCCCAACACATGATGGTTTATGATACAGCCCTTGCACTTGTACTGGTGTATAAAGAAGAGAAATCAGTTGCTTACCTCAGACATGAGAGCAGTGTGTGAATGCAGATAGATTCAATCAGGTGTTCTTGGCAAAGGATTGTGGGTAACTTCAGCTCAACAAATCCTAAAACCAGCAGCGGAGCAGCTTCCTTCTTGAGTGTCAAACTGACTCCCCGTAGCCCAGCAATCACTAGCGCTAATGTTTGTTTCCATATAGTTTTGTTGCTGCAATACTAAATCAGCATTTGCCATTGGTATGCCTCTTGGGATGGGTTATGTAATAAACAGTGCAGAGTTTGCTGCTAGCCTGTTCATCCGTAGCAACTGATGACTGGTTGCAAAATTTGCACTTTTTAATGACATGACCTTCTTTATTTACATGTGCTGATATGCCCTTTCTTTAGTTTGCCAGGTTGTTCTGAAGTGCATGTCGGGATATAATAGATCCCCCCTCTTAAAGGGAACTATGGGCTTTAAAGTTATTGTTCTTTTAAATATAGGCCATGGTTGTACAAACTGACCTGATAAACTTCACTTCTGATGATTCTTAGCATGTCATGATCTCTATTTACCCTTCTTTACTATCGGCATTCAGTCTCCTTCATACTTGCATGTATCCATACTTTTGCCAGTCCTGCTTTTACCATTGTCTTACTTCCCCTTACACCCTCACCTCTCTGCATCCATCATACTGCTCTCCATTCTGCTACTTTGTGCTCCTTGCATCACTAAGGCTCCTTTTAGCAAAATGCAGCATTTGTTCTAGACCCAGACGAGGGCACCCTCAATAATGTACATGTCCCACACTCACAGCTACACAGAGCCTGATTATAAGCACTTGCAGCTTCCCTGGCCTACAGTCATTGGCATGGATGTAGCACAATATCATTTTTCTGGTATTTACCATTCATCATGGTCACGACGGATGCAGAGTCAGAGGCTGATTGAGGCCAGTCAGTACATGTCGTGCCAAAGTTGTGCCAAACACTAAGGGAGTTATTTATTAAAATCCGAAAAGATCTCATTATTTTCTGAAATATACTCCGACCAAATCTGCAAAGTTTATTTCCCCTTATTTATCAATAAGTTTTCCCAAAAAATCCAGTGCGGGAAAGACCTAGAAAAAAATCATGAAAATCATACGAAAATTTAAAGTGTACAAATTTTTGGGATTTTCTACCCGAAAAACTCAACATCTTCACAAGATCTTTGAACTATTGCACGAAACCCAGCGCAGAATATCTTCGGGACGTCTCCCATTGACTTATTTGCAACCTCGGCATTTCCGAAATGTCGGATTTCGGATTAGGACTTTTTCCATCCTCGGAGTATAATAAATCCCCCCAAATTTTTTTTTACATTTTTTGAGTTTTTGGCATTCAATTTTAAAAAATAACCCCCTAGAATTTCAAGAGTTGACAAGGATGTTAACTAAACCCACACCATAAGGTGGATAATCATGCAGTACTGTATTTCTTTACCCTTTACTACTTTTCCTTTACTCTGAATGGTAACATATAATAAGGACTCAAGTGCCCCAAGTGGATCATTCTCATTGTAATGACATAGACTTAGTTGACGTCTCTGATACACACTACTAGGAATAGGATTGGTGCAAAGAACAACAGATACTGCAGTAACAAGTGGACTTTAGATTGCCTATGAACATATAGTAAGTAATACATAGCATGGAACTCAAATTAGCCACCACTTGGGGCAGACACAGTTGTATGCCTTTTAGTATGATGTAGAGAGAGAGAGATATTCTGAGATAATTTGCAACTAATCTTCAATTTTTATTTGTGCGTGTGTGGTTTTTGAAAAATTATTTAGCTTTTTGTTCAGCAGCTGTCCAGTGTGGCATTTCAGCAGCTATTTGGTTGCTAGGGTACAAATTACCCTAGCAACAGGCAGTGCTTGGAATGAGAAACTGGCAGATGAATAGAGAGGCCTGAATAGAAAGTAACAATAATAATAATAATACAAGTGTAGCCTCACAGAGCAATGGTTCTTTTGGCTGCCATTAGAAAGCTGGAAAGAGCCAGAGGAAGAAGGCAAAAAAAAATAAAAAACTATAATAAATGAAGATCAGTTTAAAAGTTGCTAAGAATTGGCCATTTTATAGCATACTAAAAGTTAAAAGAGAACCACCCATTTGATAAGTGTTCTGTGCTGAGTGCAGTGGTTTTCTGTGTCAGGCTTCTGTTTCAGTATTTCAGTTGCTACAGTATCTGGGTACTAGGATAACAGACTGTAGCAACCAGGCAGTGATGGAATAGAAGATTCTGGCATACATTGCACTTAGCACTACAACAGACACATTTCTGGTTTCCACCTTGACTCAAGGCAGGAGTGCCCCTCACAGTGGTCTTGTAGTGTACACACTTATGCTTTACTATTTAAAGGATCAGTAACACCAAAGAAGGAAAGTTTTTTTTTATTTTGCATTTTGATAAGATGTACTGTTATCCTCGTGTAAATTTACTGCACCTCTCAACATCTGTGCATCAACGTTTCAGGGCGGGGGTTCACATACCTCCCAACCGTCCCGTTTTTAGCAGGACAGTCCTGCTTTTGACAGCTCAATATGCACTGATATGTCCCCAGTTTCTCTTTGATCTGCTGCACTGAATTGGCAGAAAAAGATACAAAGTTTTTAACTTAATTGGCTATTAGCAGAGCGCCCAAAATACCTACTTAACATACTTTTGTAACGGTTTTTAGATAAGAACTAACACAACCTAAAGGGCAATTCATTAGCAAAAATGTCATAACATAAAAAACAAAAATGGGCGTGGTCAAAATGAACAGCAATATGCACAGCAAATCTATAGTTCCTCTTTCTGTTTCAAAAATGTTGGGATGCATGGGTTCAACCCTATCTTCATCAGGATGCTGACAAACCCCCTGAAACATTGATGCACAGGTGGTCACAATAAAAGGGGAAAACCTTTTCCTGCACTAAATATGGTGTTTGTGCGACTCTTAGAATTCTACTTATACTGTTACCCTCATGACCACTGCCTTTTCCTTTAGATCTCTGCACAGAGCCCATGGGTGGCTACATCTTAGATTAGCTGCTTAGATCTTGCATCTAGTTTCATAATATTTTACTCTTAAAGTGGCCATACATGGGCAGATTAAAGCTGCCGATATTGGTCCTTTAGACAAATTCTGCCCGTGTGTGGGGGCTCCTGACAGGTCCTTACTGATCGATATCAGGCCAGATATCGGTCAAGTTTGGTTTTTCAACAATCCAGGACCGCATCGGCTAGCTGACCACAGTTGGTCCTGTGACCGTCCGACGCCAATTTGTAGCATTGTACAGGTCCCTGGGCCGAACGTTCTGATTCAACCGATATCGCCCAGCCGTTAGAGGGCATATCAGGTTAAGATTCGCTCGTTTGGCGACCTTGCCAAATGAGCGGATCTTATAGTGTATGGCCACCTTTACACATAAATGCCTGGGCATCCTCTCTGATTGGTAGTTGATTGTTGCTTGAGGGAATCTTTGTTAGTGGAGTTGACTGGATGATAATCTTGTATGTAAGAGTTGAGGCCATGCAATCTTGTCTTATGTATTGACTTAGGGCTCTTACTGACGAGCGGTTGAAGCTGCGCTCCCCTTCATTCCGTTTTTCTGCATTCAGCCGCAGGGGTGCGCAGGAATAGACACATTTAGCTTTTTTAAATGGGGCTGTACTCACACAGGTGCGTGTAGGCGCTGAACGCAGGAAAAATGCAGCATGTTGCATCTCAACCTGCATTCGGCGCCTACACGCGCCTGTGTGAGTACAGCCCCATTTAAAAAAGCTAAATGTGTCTATTCCTGCGCACCCCTGTGGCTGAATGCAGAAAAACGGAATGAAGGGGAGCGCAGCTTCAACCGCTCATCAGTAAGAGCCCTTATGCTGGCCAGAGACGTACAGATTATAGCCTAAAGTCAGACAAATGTCTGTGCCAATCTTCCAACCTGCAACTAATCATTCAGATTAAAATAAAGTAGTAAAAAGAACAAATCAGATAATGTTCTGGCCATTAATTGACAGACAGCAATCATATGAAAGTTATGTCCGACAAATAGTAGTAACGGTCTCCCATTGATATCGTCAAAGATTTTATCGGTAGATGATATAAATCTTTTAACCTGTCTGATCAACTGAATGACCAATCGCCACGGCATGAAAAATGTTGAGACAAACCACACACGGTGGAAAATCATACAAATCTTGGTTTCATACAATAGTATCTTTGCATCTATGAGCAGCTTTACTTATAGCTCACTACACAATCAAGTCTGGTGTCACATGGGGTTATTCCCAGCCTGTGTTTATCCTCAGGCCAAGAATCAGACCTTCTGTGGCATTAGCCTTAGCAACTAAACCATTAGTCATTAAAGGAGTGGCTCACCTTTAAGTTAACTTTTAGTATACTATAGACTGGCTTATTTTAAGCAACTTTTCAATTGTCCTTCATTTTTTCTAGTGTTTGCCTTCTTTTTCTGAATCTTATTTCCAGCTTTAAAATGGATGCGCCACTGACCCCATGTAAAAATCAAATGCTATTACTCATCTTTCTATTCAGGCCCTCTCCTATTCATATCCCTGTCTCTTATTCAAATCAATGTATGATTGCTAGGGAAATTTGGATGCCAGCAAATTAAAATTATAAACTTGAGAGCTGCTGAATAAAATGCTTAATAACTCAAAACCCACAAATATTAAAAAAATGAAGATCAATTGCAAATTGTCTCAGAATATCACCAATTATATTAGCGATATTCTCATTTTATCATACTAAAAGTTAATTTAAAGTTGAACAACACTTTTAACGAACAGGGGTGTAACTATAGAGAAAGCAGATCCTGTTTCCGCTGGGGGCCCTGGAAGTATAGGGGGCCCAAAGAGGCACTGAATGGTAGACAAAGAGGTTAAAATATAATAGGCAAAGCAGTTCTGCTGGTGCTATAGGCTACAGCTTGTAATGTAAAGCAGCTCTACATGTGACGACTTCCACAGCAAATTTGATCTGACTTGCCTGAATCAGCAGCTGACTGTCCACTGTACTAGACAACACCTTCCTTTCAACTGACATCTGATATAGGAATGTTCCCAGGCCTAGAGCACCTCAGTTAAAACAGCATTCCGAGCTTCATTTTTCTTTTTAGATGCTGTGACTTTAAATTCCATTTCAGAGACATTGTTGAATACACAAATTAAATATATCACATCATTTTCATTCCAGCTACAGTATTCTTTTTTTTTTTTTTAAACATTTTGGTCAATTTTGCGGCCACACAGAAATGAATCAAATGTGGAAAAGCGACTCCTTTGCCCGGATTGTCAAGGCAGTTTAAAACACAGTAGTTTGATATTTTAAGTGCAACATATGGTTTGTATTAGTGCAGGATTTTTCAGCAGAGATTTTATGAAACCTGTATTACCAGAAAATGATCCAACAGCAGGACTGTTGCTACCTTCCCAAATGACCTGGGGCTGTTTTATGTTCAGTATCCAGGGCCCAGTACAACGCGTTGCACAGCAGAATATAACAAATAGTAGGCACATGGGTGGTTTCCTCCCAGCATTTGTGATGTGTCCTTTCATTTGCTCCATTTTAAGTAATAAAGGCATAATTCAATTGCTAATGTGCCATTTAGCAAGAGAATGACATATGCACAGTTAACCAATATTGAAAGTTTCCTTATTTATACACTTCTACAAGTTCTAGAAGTTGCGTTAGGGGTGTCTGTTACTTGCTTAACATGTTCAGGTCCTAAGGGTTAAGGAGAAAGCACAGTGGCTTGAAAACAGAATGAAACTATTACAAATATATAAATCGCCATTCCTGCTCTACGAACATGCTGGACAACCATACAATTCTGTATACTGATGTACTTACTACTGATGTACTTACCCTTAAATTTATGAATTAGCAAATCTAATTAGCAGAAGTTGTAAGCAGATAAATGTTGGGCTCTGATTTCAGTTCCCTTTCTTGAAGTGCATGTTCATCTGTATTTGATTGGATATCTGCTGGATATTCTTGTTTGGGGTAGACCCCAAAATTATACAGATAGGTGACGGTATAGGAGGGTGTGATTGGCATCAGTAAGCTCCTCTGAGCCAAGTACTGATGTTTATGAGTAGTGATGGGCGAATCTGACCCATTTCACTACGCTAAAAATGTGTGAAATGGCGAATAACCGCCGATATGCATTGAAGTCTATGGGTGACGATTTGTTTCACCCATTGGAGTCTATGGGTTTCATCACCATTTATGAATTATGAATTCCTGCATATGAATGCAGTTTTAATCCTTGCATTTTCCCACGTGCTAAAGGCATTCTTCCTGTTCTTAGTCAGTCAGTAAAAGCACTTCTACAAGACAGTTCCTTAGCTGCATAGCCATGCATGGATTATTTCTAGAAGGACTCCCATTGGCTGATATTTGCCCATTTAGCAACAATTCCTGACTGTCGCATAAGCTTTTTTTTTTTTTTTTTTTAATTTAAACAAGCGGACACAACTTGTACTTCTGTCAATTCATCAGAGTGGGTTCTTCTGCTCTGAGCTCTGTGTGGCGTCCGCTCTGAAACAATAATCCCCACTGCAAATTGCAAACTCAGATGAAGCTAAAATAATCCAAATACATCACAGTTTTCTGTACAAATAATACATTGTTACATAAAAACTGCTTTATATTTTCAATAGCATATGAGGCAATGATAAATCAGCCCAGAATTGTATCTGTTTGTCTATAGCAAAGGGGTGCATCTCAAACATGTGTAGTATATATAAAAATAACCCCCATGTGCAAGAGCCATTACAAGGATGATAAATAGTCACAAAACAGACATTTGCTAGAGCCAAGTATCCTAGTAGTGGCCATAGGCTGCTCCAATTCAATTATCACTTTTAGAATGAGGTCTCTAAACCTGCAATGCTTCTTAATATATCTGTATAGCAATATTCTTAATATATCTGTATAGAATATCAAGGAGCTAATACACTCAAGTTGAACATTCTTTGTAGGGATGCACTAAATCCACTATTTGGGATTTGGCTGAATCCCTGAATCCTTAATGAAAGATTTGGATGAATACTGAACCAAATTTGCTATAATCTATATCTTTATATCTTATATCTTAGATATCAACGTTCTATGACCATATAAATGTATCAAGTCTTGGTATATACAGCCCATAAGACTCCAAAGGCTATTTCTAATATTTTCAAACTTTAAAGTAGGTTGTACAATATTTCTTAGAATACACAATAAACTCACTAAGTTGTATGACATCACTAAGCACCGGTGACAAAATTCTGTGATATTTTACAGGATAATTATGGATCTTGTGTTTTCCACTGGCTCCATTGTCCGTATAAATTTCCCAGTAGCTGATCCGATTAATCAATGACACAAACACAGGCTTAAAATATTGTTTTGTTGTTTTATATCCACAACAACAACAACAGAGTATTGAGGAAAAATTGAGTATTCATCTCATATGTTTACAAAATGTAGCAATCTGGGGCAAAGTGAAATTCCCCCATACAGAAAAGGATAATACTTAAAGGAACTGCCTCTCTTAGAACAATGCATTCTCTCTATATATATTTTTTTATCAATTTCATGGTAAACAAATATTTGTACAATCTTATGCTGATGCCTTTTAGTAATATCAGGCTTACCAGCTTTTGTAGGCACACGTTTTGCAGTTCTGCATTACAATAACATGGGATTTTAAGAGAGGATCCAAGGAAAATGACTATTTTTCTAGATCTCTGTCCAATGTAAAAACATTTTTGACAGTCATAAGTGATGCATCAAAACTGTGATCATGGGGGGGGGGAACAAATGGGGTGAAATTAAATAACCATTATTTTGGAAGCAACTACTTGGGGAAGAAAAAAAAAAAAAAAAGATGACCTTTGAAGTAAGACTGCACATTTAAAAACAGGACTCCAGCAAGCAGAAAGGACTAACCTTCCGTACATGAGAAATGCATTATTGCTTCATAGAATGCCGCACTGAACTCTACTGGTATCTAGTATAGTGCAGCCTAGGTTTAAAATCAAATTTTAATTGAAAACAGCCATTTCCAGTTTATAAAGAAAAAACACCTTACCCCTCTTTCCCAGCAGGATGTGCCAACACAAAGAACTTACACAGAAGACAAGCTGGGGGTATGGTTAATTATGTTTCTGGTAACAACAGCCAGCCAGAATGCTCCTTCACCCATGGCAGAGGCTGGAATTGAAATCCAATTGGGTAAAGCAGTTTTTGCCCATAGGTTCAGAGGAAAGAAGGATTCAAATTGGAAAAAGTAACATTTGAGATTTGTTTCACGCACAATTTATAAGCGGGGACATGAAATATTAAATAAAAGAGGATGATGTGTTTACATTCAGCTTTTAAAGTCAAGCCACTTATATAACAAAACAAAGTGTTTCTGGTGCAAGTTTCTTACCACGGATAAAAAAGCATATTCTTTAGATTGCCATTGTTGTTCTGTTAAGGCTTCTTTTTGGTTATATCAGTAAGACGATAAAACGCATGAAGGAACACAAAATGACAGTTTTGTGTTTCTTGGTTGTACCGAACTGACCGGGACCACAATATTATATCCCAGAAGCTTATCATCGTCTCCTACATTAAATCATCGAATGGGTGGGCATTTTCTTGTCGAACATTCTCACACTAAAAATATTGTACCGTTACAGTCACCAGAAATGGCTGGCATGAGACATTCTAGCCTAAGCGTTGTGTTGGTTGCAAAACATTCTGGGATGAATTGCTACCCTTAAATTTGCTCCCTCTCCCTATATGGCTTATAATCCTGCCACTGTTCCAGCAGTAAAGGCAATTCAGTTTAAAATGCATGAACCAATCCATTCCATTGTGGCTTCAATATGATATTTTATCCATTGGGTAAAGTTGTGCTGGATTTTTTTTCCTTCCTCTGCTAATTTGCAGTTTCTTGTGTAATAATGTGGGAGGCTATACAAAAATCTCTTTATTGCAGAAAGGGAGTAAAATGATTTCCTCTTCCAGTAGAATGCAAAAGTCTTTTAGTTTGCCATCCCAGCTGTCGCTGTATTGAAAAAGAACTTTACTCCCGTATGCTTGCAGAATAAGAGAATTGAGGAAAATGAGGGCGCTGATCTGATTCTAAGGCATCGAGGTTATCATCTGCAACGAGAGAGAGAGAGAATCAGGTTACCACTTGCAGTAACTACACTTTGACAGTTAGGACTACAACAGTAACAACGCATTAAAGCATAGTTAATTTCTAATAAGTAAAATGTAAAAAGTTCTTGCAATTAACACCAAGCTTTTAGCTACATTCACAGTCTGCCACAATATTCTTTTTTATTCCCACTAAGAAGCAGAGAAACACTGTATGTAAAACACATTGAAAACTTCATAACAATGCAATATTGTGTACTGTGCAAGAAACAAGTGTGTGGCAAAGCTGCAGTGGTTGAGTTGTCCTCCTCTGGGAACTTGGGGCAGTAGCATGGGGGAACAAACTGAAGATTTAGAGAGAGTGTCAATTTGCTGTCCTAGATAATCTTGTCCAGCTTGAAGGTAAATTAAAATGAGATCTCGTGTGAAACGTATTTGCTGTTCTAGATATTCTTGGTGCTATGGCTGAATAACCAATGTTTTCAGATATTGGTAACGGTGTTATGAGCTAAAATAAGTCCTGACCAAAGAATGGACCTTCATGGGGGTTTCAAATGAATAGGTCTGACAAACCCTGGATTAACAGATAAATTAATCACAGGGTTCATTTGTAATGGCAGTAGGATGACAGATGCTTTATAATGTGAGAGTCAGTACCTCAGTGCTTCACATACTAAAGTGATGTCAGTTAGAGGTTTATTATAGTGCAGCAGGGAATCAATTACAAAAGCTTAATTATTAAGTGATCAGTTATCTGTACTTACATCTGTCGGGAGGCGTCAATGTTATAGACTGAGCTGTAAACTCGTCATCAAAATATCTTGTGTCAATCTCTGATGTGACTTGTGGCTTGAATGGAGGGGTGAGCTGAAAAGAGACAAGTGAGGGAGAACAAGGCTGATTCAGTATTGTCTTACAAATGAAACTAATAGAAAAAGGGCATTTTGGAATGAAATAACCAAGATAAAATAACTACAGCTAAACTATTGCAAGAGTTCTGCTGGAAGTACTTTGTGTCAAATATTCTCATTGTTGAACATGCTGGTTTGTACATGCTGGTTCACTTTGATCATTTTTATTTCCCATTTTTGGGAAGACTATCAAGCACCAAATCACTTGTAAAAACATTTTGTCTTACAAAAGTAAAGGTGCTGAGTCCATTCAAATGTAAGCAAAGGTTACATAGCAGCAATAATAAGCGACAGAGCAACTACAGTATTTTGAGAATGGGGGGGGGCTTCACAATAAAGTGAGCAAACTTTATTTTTATTCTTTATTAAGAATACTTATACTCAGAAATGACAAGTAAAAGACACACAACAACCTAAATTGTCTGTATAAAACAAACAAACAGTATATTTGTTAAAATCAACATATTTGATTCATTTTTGTCCATTAAAGAGTTCACAGGTATTACCTTTCTCTCCGTTACATCTTGCCAATTGATAGAAACAAAGAATCGATGCGACATGACCTCTTGGGCATCATTAGGACCCCCTCCTAGTCTAAATATTATAGAAGAGATACATGACAAACTGAAATGATACAGAACTGTGATTACAGTTAGTAAGGTTATAAAAAAGGGTTGCAACAAAAGCAAAATGTAAAATAGATTTCAGTGGCATGTCTGTAAAGAGGTCACGTTACAGTGTATTTAATCTGATATCCAGCACCACAATATACAAATTGCCAATATACAACATATCCTACCTCTGTTTAGGATCCTTTTTCAAGAGTCCAGCAAGCAGAGATTTTGCCTCTGGGCTTAACGTACGGGGAAAGCGGATCTCTTCCATGAGGATGAGTTCAAATAACCTCTCATGGTCTTGGTTATAAAAGGGCAATCGGCCACACATCATTTCATACATCACAACTCCAAGACCCCACCAGTCCACAGCTCGACCATAGTCATTATCTTCAAGCACCTAAAGAGACAGTAATTTCAGTATCATTTTCATCCAACCAGAAAAAAATGTAATTTTTATTCGTTACAGCACAGCATGTGTGTTCTATTTATCAGTCTATTACAGAATCTCTCCACAGTAAAGTGTAATTGTTATTCCTAAAGAGTCTTGGTTAGAACTTGTGCCACAGTACCCATTAGCTCATACACATACGTAGCAGTGGATATTAGGTTTTCAAACTGTCTTGCCACCGCTTCATTTGGGGACTTCAGGAAGGCAGTAGAAATGCATGGGTTGGAAAAAATGTAACCCTAGCCAATCCTGAACAACATGCAAAGCCTGACCTCTTCAATAAATAAACCAGCTTGGCAATGACATCACTGAGGTGCCACAGCACTGACATCACTGGGGGGGGGGGGGGAAACCATGCAGAAACCAATCAAACAGGCTCATTTGGTTCCAGCAGACCAACTGGATTGCATTAAGTCATACTCATAACATTTAGTAATGTCTCCAATAGGCACACAAAATCTATAAATTCCTCAAACTGGCACATGAAAGCACCCATTCATAAAGTCAATTATTGGCAAACCATTCTAATTTATCTGTAATAATAAAACAATTACTTTGTACTAGTTATCCGGAAAAACCCAGGTCCCAAGTGTTCCAAATAATAGATGATAATAAAGTGCTGGCTCTTTCTGAAAGCACAGGATCAGGCACAAGGACCTGAAATAGCAGTATACACGCCAATACAGCTACAATGTTATAAAAACTAGTAGCTCTGTTTGTAAGCAGTATCCTGGAATGAAACAATTACCTCAGGGGCAAGGTACTCTGGTGTGCCACAGAAGGTCCTCATGGTAGCTCCATCTGTGATGCCTTCTTTACACAAACCAAAATCTGTAATCTTGACATGGCCATCCTTATCCAGCATGAGATTCTCCAGCTATAAAAGAAAAGTATTCGAAAGTTAAATGGTCTTGGTTAAAGGGGTGGTTCACCTTTGTTAAGCACTGCTTATAATACTCTAAATAATAACATTCCCTCAAGCTTGTTAAAGCAGTTTTAGGGATGCACCGAATGCCTTTTCAGCAGGATTTGGATTCGGCTGAATCCGAATTTGCATATGCAAATTAGGGGCAGGGAGGGAAATTGCGTGACTTTTTGTCAGAAAACAAGGAAATAAAACATTTTTTCCCTTCCCACCCTTAATTTGCATACGCAAATTAGGGTTCGGATTCGGTTCGGTGCATCCCTAAGCAGTTTGTAAGATTTACATAGCCAAAGGTGCCTGTTAAAACTTACGTGAGTCTGCAAAACTTTCAAGGAGGCATTGCTGGAAGATTTGGAGTGGGAGGAGCACATTTCTCTAGTCAGTGTGGGGAGTGTGCTCACACCACAGTGCTGGCATTGCTTTACAATACTCTAATTGGACATAAACAGAATCCCTCCTATTGACTGTAAGCATCCAGTTCATTATATATTTGCTCTCATACTGCTAAAACTGTGGGAATGTAAAGGTGGCCAAACATGGGCAGATTAAAGCTGCCAATATCGGTCCTTTAGACCGATTCGGCAGCTTATCTGCCCATGTGTGGGGGCTCCAGATGGGTCCAACCGATCGGCATCAGGCCAAAAATCGTGCAGATATAGATCGGTCAAGTTTGATTCTTTTTGTACGACACAGGGTCGCATCGGCTAATTGATGCGGTCCTGCGACCCGTCGCAGCCCATTTGTAGTATCGTAATCCGAACGTTCGGCCTTGCCGTTCATCCGATATCGCCCAGCCGTTAGTGGGCATATCGGGTCAAGATCCGCTCGGTTGTTGACCTTGCCAAACGAGCGGATCACCTTAAGACCTTGCCAAACGAGAGGCCACCTTAAGAGTGAAATGTAAATGTGCTCACTTATCTGCATGTGCCCCCCCAGAATGTATCGCACAGGAATCAATCTGCTTCTTTGCTCCTGCTCTTTTATAATTGCTTTATCAACACACTTATCACCTTAAGTTACTTCTTTCCTCCCCCCCACCTGACCAAAACGTTTCGCTGAAACCACCAGACTCCACTGCTTATTTAATTTATGATGGCATTGCCAGAAACTTGTATGGTAGAGATGATAGTGGCATTGCCAGAAAAATGATACTAGTGAATCCGTGTTGATTACTTCCTCTGCTGGGATAACCACATTTATGTGAAGGTGAACCACCCCTTTAAGGAGACCAGTTCAGCAAAACTGAAGAACTCTTCATGCAGCTAAGTGCTATGCTTTACATAATGATGTGACTAATAGGGGGCTTGATTTAATGGTGCATCTTAGCAAATTAATACAGACTTTTCCAAAAAATATTACGTCAAGGCTTAAAAAAGAAAAAATATGTAATCAGTTAGAAAAGATGGAATCCTTGACAGACCAACATGTAAGTCCCTAGACTCTATCAAATACTAACAACTGTAATAGGTGGCCTTTCAGTTATATTTCCTACCTTGATGTCTCTGTATACCACATTTCGAGAATGTAGATATTCTAAAGCAGACACAATCTCTGCTCCATAAAAGCGTGCTCTGTCCTCTGTAAAAACTCGTTCTCGTGAAAGATGGAAAAAAAGCTGCAAAGAGCACAGAGAATATGAAGAACATTTTAGTCTTGTATAGGATTTATGGCAATATTATAAATTTGTGTGTGCATAAACAAAAAAAGATTATATAAATCGGAACTGTTTTACGTGTAAAATAGGCAACAGAGTAAAAAAAAAAAAAACTCAGAAGACATATGCATAAGAATCAATCAGCACTGTAGCCTGTACTAGGCAATACAAATGAAATACATTTATTTAATGGGAAACGATCACGAAAATAATAATTTCATATGAGTTAAATCAGTTCCAAACTCTTTTCTTATTTCCATGTGATGAATCTTACAAGCCCATTTCCAAAAAACGATATGACACAATGTAAAGTATAAATAATAAGAGAATGGGATGATTTGAAAATGATTTAAACCATACATTAAATTAAAAATAGATGCACCCCCATACCATCAATGATACTGGCTTTTGAACTATAAGCCAATACCAGGCTGGGTGTTTTTTTCTCCTGTTTAGCCCAGAGGATGCAGCATCCATGAAATTCCAAAAAGAATTTCAATTTGTCAGGTCACAGGAAAGTTTTTCACTTCATCTCGGCTTCACCTCAGCTTAGGCCCAGAGAAGGCGCCAGTGTTTCTTGATCATATTTCTATATGGTTTCTTGTTTGCTTGGTAATTGTAACTTGCATTTGTGGATGCAGCAATGAACTGTGTTCACAGACAATGGTTTTGGTAAGTATTGCTGAGGCCATGCAGTGATTTCCACTACAAAATTGTGTCTGTTTTTCATGCCGTGCCACCTGAGGGCCTGAATGTCATGGGCATACAATATTGGCTTCTGGCCTTGTCCCTTGCATACAG
Organism: Xenopus laevis; assembly: GCF_017654675.1. NCBI lineage: Eukaryota > Metazoa > Chordata > Amphibia > Anura > Pipidae > Xenopus > Xenopus laevis. The sequence goes on from NC_054385.1 coordinate 69,356,051, forward strand.
AAATTTATTTGGATTGTTTGAACCTTTTAATGATATTATGTAGTGTAGTACACAATATGGACTATTTGTAGAAAAATTGCCAAATTCTTTATGTTGAGGAACATTATTCTTAAATGTATTATATTTTGCCCTCACATAGTGGTGTATCCTTCCCAAACCTCTCTGGGGTCCACTCATTTTCGCAGTACGTAACTTTTCCAGTCTTTTGTTGCCCAGTCTCAACTTTTTTGTGTTGCTGGCATCAAATTCAAAACAAACAAATATATCAGAGGGCAATGGCATTTCTCAGTCAACATCTGATATGTCATTGTATGTCATTGTAATATTTGCAATTAAATATTGAGCTTAAATGATTTGCAAAATCACCCCATTCAGTTTTTATTTACACAGTGCCCACATTTTTTTGGAAATGGGGTTGTATATTACATTTTTATTTTCACAATAGTTCCCCTTACAAGTGTGTTTTTTTTTTTTTTAAATCAACAAATCCCAGAAGCACCTCTCTATGGGAAGAATTCAAGTATAGTGGAGAGACCCATGTCTGAGCCATAGCATAGTACAGCAATGTTAAGTCTTGGAAGGTAAAGACTTGCAACACTCAGGGTATTAAAACCATTGCTGGGACTATATAAGGTACAAGTATTAGGCAACCTTTGTACCGAAAAGCAGTAGATAAAAATAATCTTCTACATGCTAAGAGTTTCCATAGCCCTAAAGTGAAAAGAGCGATACCGAAAGGACAGTTTATGAGGGCAAAAAGAATTTCTTCCAGTACAGAAGGATATGCGGAAGCCTCTGAGATTCTCGCTAATCGCTTCTTGGAAAAAGGCTATAGACTTGAGTCTATTAATAAGGCAATTAAAGAAACAGATTCACTTATAAGGGATGACCTATTGGTCAAAAAACAAAAAAATGGGAATGAACAAAGAACAGCATTTGTGTCCACGTATAGCCATCAGAGTGATAGAATAGAAAAGCTGATCACTAAATATTGGCCGCTACTACAAACAGATAAACAATATGGTCATTTGTTTGCTAAGCCGCCATTATTTTGCTATAAACGAGGTCGTACACTAAAAGATATGCTTTGCCCTTCGGACACAAGATCTAAAAAAAAAAATAAAAAAAGAAAATTCCTAGGTAAACCTAAATATGGAACATTTCCATGCCTAGGATGCAATTGCTGTTCGTCAATAATGAAAGGAACCAAAATTTATCATCCAACAAAGGGACACGAAATTAATATAAAATGTCATGCTACTTGTAACTCGAAATATGTAGTTTACATGTTGAAGTGCCCATGCGGCATGGGATACGTGGGTCAAACAAAAAGAGAAGTTAAAAAAAGGATCCAGGAACACAGAGGTTATATTCGAAATTTTAAAGAAGGAACACAGAATGACACACAGGTATCGAGACATTTCTATGAACATAGACACAATCCAATGCAACTTAGGTGGTGTGTGCTAGAAGAGATTGCTATGAACTTAAGAGGAGGGGATAGACAGAAGGAACTACTTCAGGCAGAAGGGAAATGGATAAAAAAGCTGAATACACTAACCCCTGATGGGCTAAATGACAGTTGGAGCTTAAAACCATTTCTATAAAATATCTCATGTTGTATATATTTTTTCTTTTCTTTTGACTTTGCAGGCCTTGAATTTACTTCAACATAGATGAATAAAGTATATGGTAAGATGTATTTATAGCTGGAAATATGCTAAATAGATGGCGACATAGCTATGCAGAATAAGAATAAAGTATCCCATTTGTTGCAGACTAAATGAGCATAGCATGATGTTACATTATAGATTGATACTGTCTGCGATTAGAATACATTGTTACAAAAAAGATAAGATAAGAACTGCAGTAGGTTTTATATGCCTTATACTCATGTGGATTCTATATGTTTTTAAATAGTGTGTATGTATATTATTGTTTTACAGCACCGATGGGAATATTGAAGATTTTAAAGCACAATCTATGTTGATTTTTTGGATACACAGATATAAATGTTTTTCAGAAGCTTTATTGTACATTAATGTTTTAAGAAATTTTTAGAAAATTTCGCTATTTTTAAAAAATTCGTTTTTTACATATGATGTTAAAAATCCTTCCTTATATATGATGTTAACTTAATTGATGGCACGCCCCTTTGGCTAATTTCTCACTTGATGGGAGGGCTTATATAGCCTTGTTTTGTTCTGTGTTAGTTACACTTGAGAAAGGGTATGTAATAACCCGAAACATGTCGTGTAGTAGCCTTTAAATAAACACAACCACAGCGATTTTGCTATTCAGAAGTGCTCTCCTCATTTTTTGAAAATTTGTTACTGGTTGGGATAGCGGTTTACCCAAGCGAGGATTGATGCATTCCTAAAAAAAGACTGAAAAGGCAGTGCGGAGGACATCAATTGTTTATTCTGCAATAACTTTCCGCTGTCCAGAACGCCGCCAAGCAGTTATTTGAGACTCATCTCATGATGGCTACAAGCAGAACACTAGAGGGTTGCCAGACTTTCGCCTATACAGATGGCGATATACAACGCATTTTAGCCGAGGCTGAACAGAGCCTAGAAGCACAAAAAATTGTAAGCTTCGCAAAGGATCCTGCAAAAGATCTCCTGAATCTAGAAAGAAAAGAGGTTAGTTTGGCATTACATCAAAGTACATTAATTCGTTATGTCAAAGCCAAACAAATACCTCGTGGCCTACGATTAGACATTACACCAAATCTCTGTAATGACGATACAGTGTTAATGCAGCGCTGGCATGAAATCACAAATAAGTGCAGCCTAGATCTGATGGTGCTGATGATTGAAAGAGCCCAGGTTAAACTTACCGAATTGAAAGAGCAGATATCCACGTGTAAAGCCGAGATAGCGGCCATTGTGGGAATGGAGGAAGCGGAGAAGATACGTGCGCGTCATAACGAGATCATTGAAAGACTCCGTCAAAACATCCTAGCCCGCAAAGTGACGAAACTCGAGAGAGACGCGGAAGACTATGCGCGAGAGAGAGTGTACTCCTGGCGCCACGATCAACAGCAGCAACGCTCAGATACAGGAACCCCAAGAGTAGGAACAGCTGGATATCGTCCTTATAGGCGCACATGGAGAGAGAGACGCGCTCCTGCAGCATATACAAGCAGCGAAGATGAATCCATGTATGGCTCACAGCGTCCTTTTTTAGAAGAACGCACAGGGGAAGACGGCGTGGAAAGACCACGAACCAAGAACAACCCGAGGATTCCAATTATAAGGGACACATACCCGCAAAGGAACAGAAGGCCACTGAGGTAACTAATTTAGTAATCAATCTGTCTGCCTATGAACTATCATCCTCAGAACTTTCTTTACTTAGTAAGGGACTTGGATTTGTCCCAACATACGATGTGGACATAGAGGATTGCGAGATTGACTTTTTAAAATTTACTCGCAAGTTAAAATTAAAAATGTGTTATGCTGAATGTATTGTGTCAGAACCAGCGAGCGCATTTAAGAAAAAAAGTACATTGATACCTGACGTTAATAATGAATCTGTTGAAACGTTTGAACATGTAATACTAGCAGAAATGAAAAAGATATGGGGTATAAATAGAGAGAAAAGCATGCATAATTTAAGTAAGAATGAACAAAGAGCTATACGCGACCTCCAACAAAATAATACAGTGATTATTCGCAGAGCCGACAAAGGAGGAAGCATTGTAATACTTGATAAAGAACAGTATAATTTGGAGGCTTTTAGGCAATTGAATACTCCTGGGCACTACATAAAAATTGGGTATGACCCTACTGCTAATATTAAGAAACAAATTGATCAGATGGTTGAAGAAGCTTGGCTTAACTCTGTAATTAATTCTACAGAAAAGGACTTTTTGATCACAGACTATCCAAGGGTTCCAGTACTATACCTGCTGCCAAAGGTACACAAAACACTTGTTAGCCCACCAGGGAGACCTATAGTCTCGGGTATAGGGTCAGTACTGGAGCCTCTGTCAGTCTTCGTGGATCATTTTTTACAGAGTGAGGTAACAAAAATCAATGTGTGTCTGAGAGATACCACAGACCTCCTCTGTAGGTTGAAGCAGTTAGAAATACTTCCAGCAGGGGCAATTCTGTGTGGAATAGATATACAGAGCCTTTATACATCGATTCCCCATAATGAGGGTATTGCCTATATTGAAGAAATCCTATTAGAAACTAATTTGCATAATTCAAAAATTTTTTTCATACTAGATTGCCTTCAAATGGTTCTGACTAAAAATTATTTTGTCTTTGAAGAAGATTTCTATTGGCAGACACAAGGCACATCGATGGGTGCTACAGTAGCGCCCTCATATGCCAATTTGTTTGTTAACTATCTAGAAAAGAAGCTCTTTTTGAATAATGACCTTTACAGCAAATATATTTTGAGATATTTTCGTTTCGTGGACGATATCTTTCTCGTTTGGATTGGCTCTATGGCTGACCTAGTGAATATGATGGAGGAGGCAAATCGAAGCCATAGTACCATCAAATTCACATATGAATGTTCATTAAAAGAGCTGAACTTTCTAGATGTTAAAATGTCCCTAAATGAAGGAATAATACAAACTGATTTGTACCGAAAAGCAGTAGATAAAAATAATCTTCTACATGCTAAGAGTTTCCATAGCCCTAAAGTGAAAAGAGCGATACCGAAAGGACAGTTTATGAGGGCAAAAAGAATTTCTTCCAGTACAGAAGGATATGCGGAAGCCTCTGAGATTCTCGCTAATCGCTTCTTGGAAAAAGGCTATAGACTTGAGTCTATTAATAAGGCAATTAAAGAAACAGATTCACTTATAAGGGATGACCTATTGGTCAAAAAACAAAAAAATGGGAATGAACAAAGAACAGCATTTGTGTCCACGTATAGCCATCAGAGTGATAGAATAGAAAAGCTGATCACTAAATATTGGCCGCTACTACAAACAGATAAACAATATGGTCATTTGTTTGCTAAGCCGCCATTATTTTGCTATAAACGAGGTCGTACACTAAAAGATATGCTTTGCCCTTCGGACACAAGATCTAAAAAAAGAAAATTCCTAGGTAAACCTAAATATGGAACATTTCCATGCCTAGGATGCAATTGCTGTTCGTCAATAATGAAAGGAACCAAAATTTATCATCCAACAAAGGGACACGAAATTAATATAAAATGTCATGCTACTTGTAACTCGAAATATGTAGTTTACATGTTGAAGTGCCCATGCGGCATGGGATACGTGGGTCAAACAAAAAGAGAAGTTAAAAAAAGGATCCAGGAACACAGAGGTTATATTCGAAATTTTAAAGAAGGAACACAGAATGACACACAGGTATCGAGACATTTCTATGAACATAGACACAATCCAATGCAACTTAGGTGGTGTGTGCTAGAAGAGATTGCTATGAACTTAAGAGGAGGGGATAGACAGAAGGAACTACTTCAGGCAGAAGGGAAATGGATAAAAAAGCTGAATACACTAACCCCTGATGGGCTAAATGACAGTTGGAGCTTAAAACCATTTCTATAAAATATCTCATGTTGTATATATTTTTTCTTTTCTTTTGACTTTGCAGGCCTTGAATTTACTTCAACATAGATGAATAAAGTATATGGTAAGATGTATTTATAGCTGGAAATATGCTAAATAGATGGCGACATAGCTATGCAGAATAAGAATAAAGTATCCCATTTGTTGCAGACTAAATGAGCATAGCATGATGTTACATTATAGATTGATACTGTCTGCGATTAGAATACATTGTTACAAAAAAGATAAGATAAGAACTGCAGTAGGTTTTATATGCCTTATACTCATGTGGATTCTATATGTTTTTAAATAGTGTGTATGTATATTATTGTTTTACAGCACCGATGGGAATATTGAAGATTTTAAAGCACAATCTATGTTGATTTTTTGGATACACAGATATAAATGTTTTTCAGAAGCTTTATTGTACATTAATGTTTTAAGAAATTTTTAGAAAATTTCGCTATTTTTAAAAAATTCGTTTTTTACATATGATGTTAAAAATCCTTCCTTATATATGATGTTAACTTAATTGATGGCACGCCCCTTTGGCTAATTTCTCACTTGATGGGAGGGCTTATATAGCCTTGTTTTGTTCTGTGTTAGTTACACTTGAGAAAGGGTATGTAATAACCCGAAACATGTCGTGTAGTAGCCTTTAAATAAACACAACCACAGCGATTTTGCTATTCAGAAGTGCTCTCCTCATTTTTTGAAAATTTATTAGGCAACCTCCATTTCATTTAAGAATATAGGTCTGGTATTTGCCGTTTTAAAACAATATCCATAGAAACTTGACTTCTTACCTCTCCACCATTAGCATATTCCATAACAAAGCAGAGTCTGTCACTGGTCTGAAATGCATACTTTAATGCCTGGAAAATACAGGAAAAGTACAAAATTCACCCACTGAAGCATTCCTAAAGTAAGACCAAGACCATATTTCATGCACACATCAGCTGTCTGAAAACCTGAGCATGTTCACAAGACAAAGACTTCTGTGGGTTTTAGATTTGAGGGGTTCCTTGTCCATTTAAATGAATGAAATTAAGTTCAGGCATGCCCCAACATACATACCGTCAAAAACGGGTGTTTTGTGTTCTGCAAAACTCTGCTTTCTGTAAGTGTATGAGCAACTTCATCCTGAAATAAAAAGACACAATGTGCTTTAGTTCCTTGATGAGGAAACAAAAAAAGAAAAAAAAAGTGTGATCTCCCACAGGGCCCATTTTTGCAGTTGTTGTAATTGTTATAATAAGCCTCACCTTAGCAATTATGACCTCTTTTCGAAGGATCTTCATAGCGTAGTAACGTCCGGTAGCTTTCTCTCGGACAAGGATAACCTTCCCAAAGGTCCCTTTTCCCAGCAATTTGAGGTAGTCAAAATCATTCATGGTCTTAAAGCGACATAAAAAAAATGGTGAGCAGAGGCAAATAAAGAATCACACCATTGGAAAAAAGTATATCAAATTAAAATGTTCCTGTTTAGCTTAAGTCATAACAAATACCGTAGATTTTTGTGATTAAAACAATAGAATGAAAGTATGTTCAACACAAGTAATATTTATTGCATGCATGTTGAAATAGGAGTATAATGAAGAATACCTGTTCCCCTTTCTGCCAAACAGCAACACACACAAAATTTGTTAAGGCATAAAAAATAGTTTCCTCCTCTCAAGGACAATCAAGATTAAAGGTACAGCTTACCACTTTGGGGTGCCCTTTGGACATTGCAACATCCATTTGCTCGGCACTTGAGACATCGCTGGGGGAGCCATACTTAACTTCCATGGCTTCCTCCTCCTCATCTTCGGGCACCTGGTTCTTCAGGCCATTGGCCACTGTCTGGATGGCAATAATCCATTCTTCCCTGAGGCAAAAATATTATTTCAGCGTACTTGTTCACCGCAGAGGAAAACCTTGCAGATTTCTGTATGGTCTAACATGTCAACTCAATATTGCAATAAAGAATAATATTCATTCTTAAACATATATGCAAAATGTGTATTTTATTTTTCTGATTTTTAGAAAATATATCTTTTTTTCCATGGAGCATGCACAAAACTGCAAACCACATTTGCAGCTTTCTAATCAAGCAATATGAATATGAATGCACTATTGTGGCTAATCTATTGGCAATAAACTGATTCAGTAGCTTTCCTTCTCCTTTAAGCTAAGCAACTGTACCTTTCCTCAGGTGTGTCAACATGAAAAGTCCGTTCAATAACGGTAGTCCATTGTAGGCACCGAATCACAAATGTGTTGGGCCTAGGCCGTTCTGTCTTCATTAGCTGACATTCTGCATGAACAAGCAACACGTACAGAAATCAAGCCCAACATTAAAGACAAGGCAAAGTAGAGATTTTATAATAGGATGTCAAAAATGATAAAAATATTTAACATACATAAATGAGCAAAAATGCAACTATTGCAACTATTACCTGCAACTATTGCACAAGTAGTGAAGTGCTACAGATTGTTCACAACCCAAATTAATCAGCTGGCAACAGGCTTGATAAAAGGCTAAGGGGGCTTGAAATGTTGCCCTTTATGTATGTGTATATGAGCTAAATAAAACACCTTTGTACATTCCAAATGATTGTTGTGCTACTAGAATTTCTCTATTGTGTTATTGGCCACTCTGGAGAATGGTCTTCTGGATAAGTACTGAAACACTTGCAAAAGTGTATTATGGTTAGCAGGTTGAGATATTCATCACTGTGCATCAACCCAAATTAATCAAGGATATCCCAATAACAGTTACTCCAATTCATTATTGTACATGGTATGACCTTTAAAGGAACAGTTCAGTGTAAAAATAAAAACAGCGTCAATAGATAGGTTATGCGAAAATGTGAAAATGTTTCCAATATAGTTAGTTAGCCAAAAATGTAATGTATAAGGGCTGACGTGAACGGATAGGACTAGCGTAATAGCCACAACGCTACTTCCTCCTTTGCAGCTCTCTAACCTTTTACCAGTCAGTAACCAGTGACTTGAAGGGGACCATATGGGACAACTGTTCAGTTAGTTTGATTTGAATCTGACCTGTGTGCTAAGGATCAAAAGCAAACTAGCAGAACAGTTATAACCCATGTGCCCCCCTTCAAGTCTCTGACTATCTAAGGGGCTATAGGGAGGTTTCTCAAATGAAAAGTTAATTGCATTGGGAATAATCATTTGTGCTTCCTACAATTGTCTCCTTTAATTGCATGAACAGTTTAAACTGATGTGCAAAAATATTTTATTCATGCACTAAAAGGTGGGTGACCCAGAATTTTAGGAGGGATTGTTGCACCTCAAAACCAGCATTTCTGAAAAGAAGTTATAATGCAGTGTCAAAGCCCTTTGTAAGGATGGAGGGATTTCTGACAACTGTATAGTACTGGAATATTCAGCATGTGGTACTACATGATTCTTATCACCAATAGCAAAGTAGCAGTACCACTTACATTTTCAAGTGCCCTCGTGTTGAAGCAGAATAATCTTATGGAGGATTAGAACTACTTCAGTATGACCATTTACATGCCACATATAACAAAAACTCCCTTGCCAGCTAGGGACAAAGTCTGAGCAAACACTCACCTGCAACAGAGAAGTTATTGAGGGGTGGAAGCACCACATTGTGCTCTGTGGACTCTGGCTTCTCTTTATAGCCAATAAAGGAACCATCACTTTTCAGAAGGAAATATCGTGGTCTCCATGTTTTAATATACTCCCCTGCGCAAAAGAAAGTTAAAATCATATTTAGACCTTCAGGCTAAGCCCAACCCTCCAGAGAAAATGGTAGTGACCAGGTTTAAATATGTATGTCATGAAATGATGAAATCGGTCAGTGGACAGGACTATCAGATTATTTTTTTCCCCCTGTTTAGGGTCGGATAGCCATCATGATGCATGATCTTGCAACCAACAAAAATATGACAAAAGTCTCCTCACATATTGTTTACAATTAACGGATGAATCGTTCATTAGAACTATCACTTCTATATGATATATGTGGAGTGGTGACAAAATCTGCCCATGTGTGGCCACCTTTACTCCATATACAGTTTTGCTCTCTTACCTAGGCTTTGAATACAAGTAACTGTCCTCGAATCTTTGTATAAGTAAACAAGCTAGTTGCTTTCACTTTCTAGTAGACAGACAGGAGATTCATAGGCTTTCATGCAAACAAGGAAACGTTCATGTGGTTATGAGATGTGTTGATTAAGACAAAACCTAGCACAAACTTCTCCATGTACAGCCTAACAAGCAAGCCACTGTTATTAACGTTTCCAGTCCTGCTCCAGCAGGAGTAACCCTGCTTACAAGCTATGGGTTAAAATCCTACCCCCACTGATACAGGAGTAGCCCAGCTTTGCTGAATGAAATTTAACACACCTCTACCAAAATAACTTACAATCAGGAAGCTACTTTTACCAGCTGTCTGGACTATGAGTAGATGGGTAAGAGGAAGACTGACTCTCTAAACATGCCCAGCCACCCCAAAATAAGCCTTCGAATGGAAGCAACTGACCAAAGGACCTGACAAATGCTGTGCTTTCTCGGGCAGGTTCCCGCAAAGATGCAAAAGGGAGGTGCCAAATGCAGTGTCCAATGCAGAGGAGATAAGTGGCTGCATCTAAATGGCTATAGATATACTAATTGCAAGTTTCTTCTGAATGTTTCTACCATAAATATTTCTATCGTGAAATATAAATAGTGCACTTCCTGGTTACATGTGATCCAGCAGATGCTGACGTAACAATTACTTTCTTGTAATAGGGAGGGACCCTTTAAGTTCAGGAATATGATGGAAGTATAATGCTTAAAATGATGCAGGTCTTCTAACTAAAAAATGGCAGGGATACTTTTTAAGATGCCTCAGAAATGAATTTAATTAAAGGACCAGTAACAATTTAAAAAAATAAAAAAATTGTTAATATACTACGAAAAAAACCCCACCAAGTCTTTATTTAGAAATAACTTAGCAAAACTCCGCTTGTGCTCCTCTTCAGAAAAGGCAACGATTAATCGTGCAGCGCCCAATTTTTCCTCCCTGGCTATCCTATAAGGAAGGCAGGGAGGAGAAATCGAGCAGGCGCACGATGGATCACCCGATCACCTTTTCTGAAGAGGAGCACAAGCGGAGTTTCAGTAAGTTTTTTCATATAAAGACTTGGTGGGTTTTTTTTTGTAGTATATTAACAATTTTTTAAAAAAAATGTTTTTATGTTACTGGACCTTTAAGTGTAACTACCAATTAACTACAAGATAATAACCCACAAAACATGTTTAATCTATTTTGATCTATAGGTAGTTAAACAGAGTAGGATATCCTATTATAATACACAAAAGTCATGAATATCCTGTAAATGATATGCTTATAAATGGCGACTAGTGATGTCATCAGTTATAAATGGTGCGTAGTGGTGTCATTTTTGTCACTTGACCCACTAAAACTTGTGTATTATAATAAATAAAGTAACCCTTGTTGGAAAATATAAGGATATTAGAAGTAACCTTGGAGTTCCATGACCTGTGCTTTTATATGGTAATGAAACTCCTCAGTGACTTATAATACCCTTATATTTTACAATAGGGGTACTTTATTCACTATATAAACCCCAGTATTGTCCATCATGAGGGGCATGCTGCAGAACTGCTTAAAATAAAGGACCCTTAAAAAAAAATGTCAATATCATTAAGTTGAGTTATTTAACGTAATCTTGAGGGTTAACACGTATCTATAAAGTGCCAACATATTACATAGTATTTTACAACAGAACAAACAACACTAATCAATAAAGGAAGTAAAGAGGGCTTACAGTTTACAATCTAAAAACTGTAAGTATTTGTGCTATGCACAAACGTACTATTGCAGAATGAAAGTTATCTAAGCCCAATTTCATATGGAGGCAGATGAAGCAGGACAGCAGATCGGTTGAAGAGTACTCATGCAGGAAGCAGAGAAACAAAATAAAAGCCTAAAACAGAAGACATCTGAAACAGTCAATAACCTTGTATTACTGAATTTTATTAAAGAAAAATTGTAAAAACGACTATTTTTCTTTAATTAAATAAAATGTCAATTGGATAATCAATACCTCCTATTCCCGGAAAGTGAAATTCCACGTATAATAAGCAAGGGTCCAATATTATCCCTTTTAAACCCTTGTATTACCGAGTGTCCACCGTTCTGTGTAAAATAAGAAGTGGGGCTCAATCTGGAAACCCTGCTGCACGAGGTTTCAGAAGAGCACTTGAGAAAGGGGAAGGAACCCCTGAAAAGTTGTGTGGAGATCTCAATAAAATACCTTAAGGTGATCTTTTCTTGGTAAATATTGGAAACGGTCATTAAAGATGTGCAATATGCTCTAAGAGAGCTGGGAAGAGAGAGAGACATGCAAAGGGCACAGTGGAGTAATATCTTGCTAGGAAACAAGAATTTGTGAATGCTAGCAATGGGCAGGACTTAGATGAGTGCAGATACCCCTACAGTTCAGAGAAGAGAGGAATGTGTGCATGGTTAAGAATATGGAACTTTTAAAAAATGTATTTAATGTAGAAGTATTTTCACATTTCCCCATTACTTGATGTCTGTGCTGCATTTTACAGCATAACAAATCCATTAAGTCACTGACAGCATCCGCCACAGGGTTGTTAAAGTGAAAGCACACTGATCAGCACTACTTTGCGATGTATGGCATCTTTTATATGGAATTTATTTAAATATGAACAAACTAATGATTGTTAGCCACTAATATAGATTCACACCAGTTAGTTACCCTCAAGTACAAGCTACTATTTTATTAGCCAGAGGGAAAAGTAATAATAAAAATGAGATGTAGTTTAAATGTGCTCTATAGTATGTAATGATAGACTGTGTAATTCAAAGCAACTTCCCAATATACTCAATTTTTAGCAACTTTAATCATATGTGTAAATACCATTTCAAAACATATCGGTATTTGCTTAAACCTTTTGGTTCTGAAACTGGAGTAATAAGTTATCCTCCAGGTCTTTGAATCATAGGTTCGGCTTCAGGAATCAGAACCAACAGCACCAAGAATATGAACAGCAGAGACATATGGAATCCATAACTTTTGGACACTGCTGAATAATGAATCCTCCACAAAAGATTTGGCCAAACAAAATTCTAATTTGCATATTGAAATCTGAGTGAAAAAGAATCATGTGAGGGGAAAATTACATTTTCAGGCTGACAGCCCCATTTCTGGCACTTCTCACAAAAAACTGCCTCCCATCCAGGTCACATGGAAGAGACAATGTGTGATTTTGGGAGGCTGAGAAAGAAGTTCCCAGTTTGCCATCAGCCTTAGAATTATTATACCACTCCTAAAAATAATTCCATAAGTTTCCTTCTAAAGGCATTCAAAGCTCTTGCTTTTAATCTTGCTCCCTGGTTAAGGTGCACCTATTATTATCTTGTTTTTACTGGTATTTCAGGAATCCCAAAAGGTCAAAAAGGCTTTAGTATGCTGGCAAAACATAACAAGAAATGCTTCCAAGAATCTCCAAACATCTTTCCAGTAAAGATGAATTATCATTTGTAAAATAACTTTTATGCCATAGCACACACTAGTAATAGTATTTGCTTACTACAAACAACTTCTTCTGTGCCCTCTATTAAAGGAGAGGCATGACACTGAGCTGTCATCCCTTTAAATAAAGACCAAAAGATTTAGGGGGCAGAATCAAGGGTAAATACTATGCTATAAACATTAATGTATTATGTACTTTATATGCTTTAGGGATTAAATAGAATTACCACATACAAGTTTATGTATACTATGTGGACAATGTACACTGTCTGTAAAATGCTGTGCAATATGAATATGTTAGTGCTATGTAAGATACTTGCCATATTCAACATTAAATTTGCCAAGCATGATTAATCAGTTGCCATAAGAAGTCATAATATACTAGGGATGCACCGAATCCAGGATTCGGCCTTTTTCAGCTGGATTCGGTTTCGGCGATTCCTTCCGCCCGGCTAAAACTTCGCATATGCAAATTAGGATTCAAAGATTCGGCTGAATCCACAATCCCTATAACCTACCCTACCCGAAAACATGAGGGGATATTGATAAACTGATGCTACGGAGGAAAGCAGTGTTTCTAATATGTTTTTCTTGTAAAGGTTGGCACATCCAAGTCTGCCATATATCACTGACCTAACACTCTAGCATACTTACAATGCAAAATACCATGTTTGATATATACTGTATATGCTGGACATCTTACACTTCTATTTCACAAAGCCAAAACTTACAGTAAATAATGGTAACTGCTGGGCAAATTCTCCTCAATTTTTCCCTTACCTCTTTTTTGAAGCCAACCTTCTTTAATCACCATCACTTCATTCATGTTGGTAAAAATGGGCTGAACAGACTTGAGCCCGATCAATCCCTGGGAAGCTGGTTATAAGCACAATGGTGGCTCTGCAAAATGAAAAACATACAGCAATTTACATGGCTCTTATGGGACACCTGCAGACTACATCTGGATAGAAACAACAAAAGGTAGTTTTCTGTATTATGGACTGCTTCTTTTAGGAAGACAATCTAAACGTCAGGAAGAAAGGAAATCCTACTTATGAAAGTACAAGTATCATCATTATAAAGGGAAGTGTTTTCAGATTAAAGGGCAAGTAA